>NC_057800.1:681361787-681586061 GCF_018294505.1 Triticum aestivum | reverse complement strand
GGCGGACCGGCGGTGGGGAGTGGTTTCGGGGAGGGAGGGCCGGCCGCGGGCGGCGGGGGCTGGCGGTTCGGCCGGTGGTGGCTGGCGGCTCCGGGGGGTGGAGTTTGATGATAAACTGGAGGCCCTTGATTTTGTATCCAACGGCTAGAAAATCTAATGACCAGAGATGAAAAAGTCAGTCGACTGACGTGTAGCCTCACCCCGCACGTACACATGCACGCACACAAGACACGCACGCATGTAGGCGTGCAACACTGACACATACACACGCATGCATGCTGGCGTGCAACACTGACACGTACACATGCACTCACGAACACACGCACGTACGCACCCATGCATGCCACACTGAAACGTACCCTTGCACGCACGCAACACCCGCACGCCTGCATGCACACAGCACACGACGCAAGACACACGTTCAACCTATACGTGCATGCACCCTTTGTTAAGGACATGGATTGTTACGGGTATTAATCAATCTTATCTGTGATAAGCAGAACATTGATGTTTGCAGCGGTCTTTATGAATCACAACGTATCGAACGAGCTATCAACATAGTAGGCTTATCTACATGAAAAAGATGACGTCACACTCAATGAACAATCATCGGTTTATGAAATGCCCGCTTCTGACCGCCCTGGCCCACCAAAGGTTCCTCTGTTGTGTGCTGCCTGCATTGGGTCACTGACATGCAGGCCATGCACCCAAAGAGCCCACACGTCAATGGAAGAACGGCGCAGTGTCCTAGGTCAGAGTCGAGGGCGCCACTCGTGGCACGCCCGGCTGAACATGCCTCCGTGCCGCATTCAAATGCCTCCGCGAAACCCGCCTGTGTGGAAGCCGAGAAACCCACTCTGGACACATGTCCGTTCATGACCGGGCCGGTGTTAAACGCAACGTCGGCCGAGCTCCTCCCGTTTGCCGTCTATTTAATCTCCTATTTAAACGAGGCCAAACTCCGGCCAAGAATCGCACACCTCCGCCGCTCCCCTATCTCCTCCACCATTTTGTCCACTCTTACAATGGCTTACAAAGAGTAGTTATTCCGTATCCAAGCCGGCTGGGTAGCCCGCCGGATACGAGCTATGCAGCTCGCTGATCCACCCCCCTCTCCTCGCCCGACGGAGCCAGTTGCCGCCCCAAGCCGACGCGTGGTTCAGCAACTCGCCGCTCCAGGCCAGCTCGACGAGGAGCGGCGCACGGGCGTCGTTGCTGCCGTCCATGCCACCGCCTCGTACCACGTCTCCCGTTTCTGTGGCCGAGACTCCCATGCCGGCGGCCGCGCCATGCAAGCAGCGACAGAAGCTGGGTGCACGGAGAGCGGCGAGTCGGTGGCCAGCGCCTCCGCATCCGCCGCCATCATCAAGGAGAAGTAGAACACGGGAGGCCGCCGCCGCTTGGGTCCCATGAAGGCCACCGCGGAGGCGACGCCGGCGTACAGCAGGTGTCTTGCCGGATCCTTTTGTTGTGAGGACCTTCGTCGACCCCGCATGGGCTCCACAGAAGAGGGCAATGTTAGGATGAACTCGAGCCGATGCCGGCCATGGCGAAGTAGTCGCCAATATTTTGGCTACTCCGGGCAAGATCCAAACAGCCCCTCCCAACAGATTCAAATCCCTCGTTCGCCGTGGAATTTTTCCATGTGTTGTTTTCATGGACTAGCAAGATGCCCGTGCATTGCACGGAACATCAAGATGCATTTTTTTACAAACTCCCGCATGCATGCAAGGGATAATTAATGTCCTCCTTTGCTAGTACCACGAGGCAAACACCATTAATATTGCATCAATTAGTGTTAGTGGCCTTGTATATCTGCAAATTGTAATTTTGATAGTGGCCCCTTGTATATAAAAATGGAGGGAGAAAGATTTGACATAAGGCGAGGAGGAGTGGAGCGTGGTGGTGACTGGTGGTCGGACTGGGCGGAGCCATGGGGATGGACGGCGCATTATGTCTAGGTTTGTATCTCTCTCACACACACCTACGTAGGTGGGGGACGTGCACGAAGAGAAGAGGTGCACGCACGGCGCACGTACTCCCGTCTCTTTCCCAACCACACCCGCGCGGGTACACGGTGGAGCTCATTTCTATACGAAAAAGACAGCCCACATGGTAATTTGGCACGTGTACTAGTTGTCCACTTGGTGGAGGGAGGATCGTCTACCACGGGTGAACAAACAAATTGCGACTTGACGCATTATGTTAAATTAAAAAAAGAGGCAAACCATGTGGGGCCTACCTTAGAGGCAAGGCTCTATACACTGGAGTACTTTTGATGTGTCACGTCAACTCGCAGAACGAGGAGAAGCTTGCTTAGTACGCCGTCTCCCCCGCCCATGGGCGCGGTGGCTCGCAGGATAAGGTGAAGCTTGCTTACCACGCCTTATGCCCGCTCCCTCGCCCACGCGTGCGGTGGCTCGTAGCCCGAGGAAAAATTTTTACTACTCCCTCCGTTTACTCCTCGTCCCTACTACGTACTTTGGTTAGTACTCCCTCCATTTACTTCTACAAGGCCACTATAAAAAAATACATTTTGCATCTATACAAGGCCACAAATAGTAATCGAGACAAAATTTATTACTCCCTTCTTTCCAGTTTATGGCTCAATTTCAAAATCTCTCCAACCAAGGTAGACGGTGAGTGGTCGAATTAATTTCGTAGTTTGCACAAGTAATTAGTACGCTCGTTTTTCTCAAGAAGTTGTGTTTACCGAGGCATTAATTAGAACGAATGCATGAATGACCACTAAATTTCCATGAACTTGTACATGCATTGGTTAGTTTCCTCTTGACACTGCTTGCGTCGGGTGATCTAACGCACCTCGAAATCCAACATGTAATGGTATTACTACTAGTATAGTACTCCCTCTGTCCCAGAATATAAGAACGTTTTTAATACTATGTTAGTGTTAAAAACGTTTTTATATTTTGGGACGGAGGGAGTAGAATTGAGACTTATCAAATGGAAAAACGGAAGTTTTTTAGATGAGCCCTATAAACCCTAGTGGGTACGTACTCCGTAAAAACAGATTTTTCCAAAACTAAGTCGCTCCCTTTCATGAATTATGTAGTAGTATACTCCTCCGTCGACGCTCCCTTTCATGAATTCTGTACTTCCTGTCGTCGACATGTGGGACATATAGCAACCGGGTCGACGTGTCAAGCACCAAATAACAGTGCAGAACAGCAGGGGGACGCACCCCACTCGTACCGGCCCAGTAGTAGTAATGAGCAATGAGACGTCAAATCACAATGCCACACTTTCCCAGACGGATGAAGAAACCCTTATTTCACACTTCGGTTCGCCATCATCTCAAACCACGTACTAGTATCGCTTCTGCCTTAAGAGGGACACGCGCATCGCCTTGGTACTCATGACACGTGGGACCGCATGACAGGACATGCTCCCCCGCCGATCGCTCGATAAAATCACCTCATTTTTACTATACTTCCTCCGTATTGGTTTACTACATGGCATGCACGTCGTTGTAGGTTGAGAATTTAACTGGCTATATATGTGATGAACAGTACTCTAGCCTTTTAAAAAATGTATACTTTTGTACAGTAGTACTATCGATGGATTGCGCCATGGAGCAAAACTTGAAATTAAAAAAAGGTGGTACATATAGAGAGCGCTTGTCGCCAAATTATGCTTATAGTACTATTAAAAAAGCTAGTACGTGCTTAATTGGGGTGCTAAATTCAATTAAAGAAATACTAGTAGTATGTACATACTGAAGAGTTAAAGTAACGAGAAGAAACATAACATAATTCTGCTGGGGGATCAACACAACACACCTCTCAAATTAAACTAAGCACACCTGAAATTAAACTATGCAACTAATCCGGTAGACACTGCATTAGAAGTTTAGAACCACCATGAGCAACGACACTGCCACCTTACTCGGAGTCCTCGTCCACATCCTCGACTTCGTCCCTGTCCCTATTCCTATTGGCCGATACTTCTTTGCTTGAACCGCACACTTGGTTGTTGCTCTTCATCCAACCCTTGTAGATATAGAAGCAAAGGTAGCCATCCATTGCAGCGTAGTGGATGTGGTCTATATCTAGTACATTCCGCTGCCATCCATGACGATGAAACGTGTATGGAGGTTTCACCAGTTTACCGTACGAAGGATGAACCATGGCTCCTGCCAGGGTCAGCATTGAAGGCTGACGAGAGGGCACCAGCCGATTCTTCTGGAGGTAGAAGGGGTTGCCTACAACGAGGCCTATCCGACCCAGGATTTCTTTGTCGTTACCAAAGTCTACAGTAACGAATTTGACTAGGTTGCTCCCGAGGAAGTCCTTCAAATCCTGGCACTCAACGTCGGCATGGCATATGTGGTAGACCAAGCATAAGTCATGCACGCAAACCTGGATCACGGCGGGCTTCTTCCTCTCTTCGTCCTTTAGATCCTTCTCTCGTCCCAGGACTGTGGTGTACTCAACATCTAGCCCAGTGACCCACTCATCATCTGAGTTTTCAAACATGCGCCTGAAGCGAGAAAGGCGTCCTTTCACCGTCGCGGAAGAACGGGTGTAGATTACGTCGAACTCATCGCCGGTGATGGTTCTAACCTTGTACTCACCGCCGATCATGGAGATTTGGGACGCCATGGATTTGGGAGGAGGGTTGGGATTAGTGGAACTGCCGTAATGCGAATGGACGGGACGACTAGGAGCGAACCGCCGTAGTATTGAAGGACGTGCAGGGATGAGTAGGAGCGAACTGCCAGCGTGCGAACGGCAGGGTAGTGGCTTTCCATTCTCCCATGATACAGGCTTCCGATATCCCTTGGATCTGAGATCGAACGGTTGCATGGCGTGATTCTAGACCTATGGGTGAATATCCTATCCTGGAGGGTTATTCTGCAAATTTTTAGCAACTTAGCATGCGACCGTTTGATCTCAGATCCAAGGGCTGCTAGCAGCCCGTATCATGGTCGCGCCTACCATGACCGTCGCGTCGCTCATGCGGTCGCGCCCTTGGATATTTAACACGGTGTGTTAGGCTATCTGATGTTGGCATGTCATACATAGTCATCAGTTAGTCACTCATACTACAACAAGGTTGGCTATAAGTGTATTTTTTGTTACTCCTCTCTATCTCTTTCTTCGTACTCAAGGAAGAAACGGTGCTAGTAAGCGTGTGTATTTATTGCATTTGCCAAGGAGTGACCTCTTCCAATGAAATGGTGTTGCTAAGTTTGCTTCATTTAATTAGCTATAGACTCAAAATTGTCTTTTCACCTAGGTACACGCGCTTAGCACCGTTTCTTCCTTGGGTCACCAAACTAGTCTCTCTCTCTTCTTGATTAACCTGCCACATCATACTTTATGCCTATGTGGCAAGCTTAAGCACCTGTAGGAGCAAGTAAAAGTAAGTACAATAGTGCGCTTTACATGGCATTTTTGCATATGTGGAGGAAAGAGAGGCAAGGAAAAAGTGGAGAAGTGGGCTCTCATGCAAGAGCCAGCCTCTACTACATGGTGGAGCATCGGGAGAGGCACCTGTATGGAGGTGGTCAGGAATCTGGGAGACTCACGTCGGTCGTAGAGCCGTAGTTAAAATGATAATGGCAAGTCAAATCACTGGGCCCCACCTGCCAGCAGTAACTCGCTGTCAAATCACATAGCCCTACGTTTGCAGCAGCTACTCCCTCATCTTCTCGCGTCTCTGTCGAACCGACTAGGCGGAACTGCCCCTGCCCTCGACTTTTAAATACAACTACATCCGCTTAAGAATCCAATGATATACTTTTTGTGACATAGTAACTCCTATTTAGTTAGTCAAATGGATGACCTAGAACTATGTGCAGGCCCTATAAACTAAGACGGAGAGGGTAGTTCAACACGTATCCTTTTAGATCAATATAGTCGGGATTCACCAAGGAGCAAAACCAAGTGGTAGGCTACTCCTGTCATGTTGGTGTAGCAACTCAAGCAGGGTCAGTCCACACACGAAATGGCGACACACTTAACAGGACCCCTTTGGCCGACATGTGGCTCATCCACCGTCTTGTTCCACGTGCAATGCACCAAATTACAGTTCGGAGCAGCGGTTGGAATTGGAGGCACCCCGGTCGTAGCGCCGCAGTAGTAGAAAATGAGCGACGAGGGGTCAAATCACAAAGCCCCACCTTTCCCGCATTAAGCTGGACAGACGAAGCAACCATCATTTCACTCTAGGGCGCAAGAGCATAAAGAAAAGAGAAAACAATGATGCGTGCGGCAGCTACCTAGGGCACCCTAGGGTAGGGGTCTCCACTGCAGATCCTTTTTTTGAAAGCGCCTCCACTACAAATCGACTTCTCCCTCGTCCGCTTGAAGAAAACCGATGATGAGTGCGGCGGTAGGGTTTGTAGGAGTACTACGGCGTGCGGGGCCACATCGTAGTAAATGGGTTTGAGCCGATGCCTTAAATATGTGTGGGCCGCTTGGTTTTACGGGAACGAGGCAGCATTTTGGGTTCGGGGACCAGTGGAGATATAGTACGTACAAAAAATTGTGGACGTAGGTTCGACCGAAAGGCAATGATGCATGGGCCCTGCATTTTGATATACCCGGGGCCGCGTGAAATTTGCTACTCTACTCAAAAGTACTAGTAAGGTACTCCCTCTGTCCATGAATAAGTGTACTTCTAGCTTTTGTCTTCAGTCAAAGTTTTTAAAACTTTGACCAACTTTATAGGGAAAAGTAGCAGCATTTATGATACTAAATTAGTATCACTAGATTCGTTTTGAATTGTAATTTGATAATATATCAATTTTATGTCATATATGTTACTACTCTTTTGTATATATTTGGTCAAAATTTTAAAACTTTGACTTAGAACAAAGGCTAGAAGTACACTTATTCGCGGACGGAGGGAGTACACATGTATTGAACGCATGAGATTTCGAAACCAAATTATGAATAAATACACACTATAGCATGTAAAGCTTTGAGTCATATATGCATTATGTAGATGTTCGTTTAGTTCTTATAGTTCATCTCATTCAAAATCAATAAGTTTTATAAAAATGTTAAGATTCATGGGGTTGTGCATTGTACTCCCTCCGTTCCAAAATAGATGACCCAACTTTGCACTAACTTTGAGTTAGTGCAAAGTTGGGTCATCTATTTTGGAACGGAGGGAGTAAATCATAAAGTAAAAAACAAATAATGGCAATTCATTTAGAAAAAATAATCAATTATGATACAAAAGATTCTAGAACAAAGGAGAAGTGCTTGTGTTTTGAGGTTTGTGCATTATGCTTAAGTTCAACCATGGAGTCTTCTAAATTGTACATGTGGCAGATCTGGTGGAATGTTGATGATATCCAACGGCCAGTAGTGCTCGGATTTGCCTATCACTGCACTGTCGGGTTAGCTTCATCCAGCGACCACCTTTCAAAGTTATTGGCACACTATATAGTTCTTGTGCCATAGTTGCATGTTTTGGAAAAAAGCTACTAGTGGGTTGTACTATCTATTTAGGAATAGAAGATGTATACATGGAAGTTGTAGGGAAAGAGATGACATGGAGCATAGGAACTTTTCTATTGAATCTAGAGATGACATGTATCTCAATTCCTATGAGGAGGGATTAGAAAAGAGATGTAATTTGGTTCATATCATAGGAACTTTTCTATTGAATATACGCTAATGTTTATTTTCCTTGGAAATTAAGGGAGTATAGGAATCCATTCATATGAACCAAGTGGCTCTAAAGCTATAGAAATGATATCATGTTTATTTCCTTTGAAATGTGGAGTATATGAATATATTCCTATGAACCAATTGGCTCTAAAGGAAAAAATCCTATAAAAATCATATCATATAGAGTTCCTATGATATTCCTCGACACTAAAGGATGCTTGAAATTGCTGCGGGTGATACGATGGTCTTTCTTTGTAGACTCCTCACCCAACTTTATAGTTACCTCTCTAAGATGAATGAAATGACATATACATGGTATTCTACATGTGCAATTTGGTACACGAAAACTCGGTAAAAGTTTGCGAGGTTCGGATTTTCAATAAAGCTATATGCACTGCATTTCGGAACAGATGGAGCATACGGCAGTTGCTAACACTCACGTGGAAGATTTGTGTGTAGGAGGAGTGGCTGTTGTGTTAAATGACATGGCAAAACTGACATTGTCGGATGCCGATCTAACGGTTCTTACGGCGTTCGTCAGGAAAAGGCTTGTGGCGAACGTTTGTAGGATAATGATTTGCGGACACATGCATTGCATTGATACATGCCCCCTCTCTCTCACGCACACACACCCTCACGAGTCACGACTCTACCGAGTCCTCCCGCAGACTCGCACATCGCACCCACCGTCTATCTGCAGGTAGACGTCACGCACATATGTGCTCTTCACACCCTACCCTCAGAACTTCTAAAAAACAAAAGACGGCGTGCACATTTTATTTTAGCTCACACGTCACACACTTGTACTATTACTCTTGCGGCGAACGTTCTTTGGGCATAGTATATTGTACTCTCATGAAGAAAAGCGGTGCACGCACGCACTAGTTCTCTCACACCCACTCGCAGGTACACGTAGGAGCGCATTTTTTTGAAGCTGGTACAACAAAATCACTCCACTATATATAAAAGTAGGAGCCTTAGCGCTTGCTTTACTAGGGTTCCTCTCGTTCACTCTCTCATGCTCTCCAGATCTAAGCAACACATAGTTGGCCACACTCTCTCTCAGCTCACGGCTGGTCACAAATCCGGCCGGACAACCTCGACCGGGGCAGGGGTGTAGGTGCATCGTTCATGCTATCGTTGGCGGCAAGGGAGGAGACCAACGGTTGCCCGCATGTCCCGATCGGCGGCCGTGTTGTTCTCTCCAAGAGAGCGCCGGCTCGGGAGGGCCTCCGACCCCTTCTTCCTCCCTGCGGTATTGTGTCCAAGATGCAGCCTCCCGACGCCGTCTTTGCGACATGCCGACGACCCTCAGGTATATATTCCTTCGTAACCTGCCTTGCTCTACTGCCACAGCTCCCTTCGCGTGGATCCTTTTCTACTTCTGTCCATTGTTCCAAAGCCACCTAGACTTCTACTATTATTAGAAGTAAATCTATTTCATAAAGTCGACTCAAAGCATTGGTTAAAACAGGGAAGAAAGTGGGAAAGTTGTAGCATGAATCTAGGACTTGGTTCTAAGAGGAAACGGGGGAAAGTAGTAATATCTGTCACTGTTTAAATAACCGTAGTTCTTATTTGCGCAAACAGGGATGTCTGTCTCCATATCGTTTTGGGATGTCTGTCTCTGTATCGTTTCTATCCGTGCAATCAAAAGCACACACCTCAGTTTTAGTACAACTGCGCAAAATGAGATGGCTATCCCTCGTTGCCGTCGTCTAACCTCCCGTCTTCAAGGTATCCCTACATTGGTAGTAACTAAGGTAGAATGACCAACGCAATCTAAAAGAAGCTGATTCGTACGTTTTACTTCCTGATTGCAGTGCAGGGACGAGCAAAAACAACTGTATCCTAGTCCGGAATGCACTTTCTACCAGTTCATCCATGGACCGAGGACTAGCTGGCATGGCTGCACGGCGGTTTTTTGGACAGGTGCGCGGACAAGAGGCATTGTGGTCTGCTTATTTCTGCAAATAGCGGTGCTTAAATTTAGTGGAATGCACAAGAATTTCACCTGGTCAGTACACTGCATGGTTTAGTTCAGCATTCCAGCTAAGACCACAATTATAATTGGTTATTCTGGAATGAGAGAACCTAACCCTGAATGGTGGCAACAAGAAAAAACCAGAGTGAACTCCAGGAAATTTAAGCCTGCCGGGAGGCCCTTTGCTCAGAGAGAAGCCTTGCTTGTTTTTTCCTGATTTGTAAACCTTCTCACAACTTTGTCTTTTGCTGTGAACTAGTATATGTTTGATATGTTCTATGAATCATTGAGATGTATAAAATTGCTGAACTTATGCTTTTCAAGTTTTTTATGAAGACGAGTTTAATGTGAGTGTTCCACATGAGCGCTGGACTAGCGTGTGAACGTTTGGAATTTATTACATTGTGGCCTCAATTAACTGCATGAACCACTGTAACAAGATACATAGTTGCTTATATGTCAGACAGCAGATTGTTGATTGTTAGCTGGTCGATAGCCTAGTGTTGAAGCGAGCTGAGCCAATGTGCCGTGTTTTGCACAACTGCTTACAAGTGGGGTAGCACCAACAGTGTTTACAAGTACTTATGTATACGTCGGCGCACGGTTCTCGAACGAGTGCTCTATTTCATCAAAACACACACTGCTCGTATGATAAACCGTGACAACTTATGTCTTACCATGCCATATTCATGAAAAAACTAGTGAGGACGCATCTGTTTCGGCAACAATTACGATGGTTCTCACATGATTCACGGGCACACAAAAGTAGCAGCAGTTCCCATAGACGGATTCAAACAGAGTACTAGCCCCAGAGGGGTCGATAACAGGCAAGGTTCGGATAATTAGACACAATCCAAACTACTATTAAACACTAGCTGGGGCAACTATTTCATGCCTCGATCTAATTTGGGCTGGACACAAGACGAGCCTTGCCATGAACATCATCGAGGACGTCCCGCAGCAGCTCAATCCTGTGAACCTTCATGAAGACAACCTTGTGGCCTTGCCACTGATAAACTTGTTTGTGGAGGCATGCCACGTCATCTTCCTGCGTAAGCTTGACAAGAACAGTATTCCTCACAAACGAAGGAGTAGCTTTGAACTTCTTGTGCTTCAGTACACCCTGGACAACACGCCTGACAATAGTGAGGCTGGAATACAACTCTTCATTGGTATAACCGCAAATGGCTTCCAGGATCCAACAGCCTAAGAACTCTGTTTTCCCAGTGCGTATATTTCAGGTCGTCCGCCTCATAGCGAGTGACATGTACAACCACACAATCCTTGTCTGCATCAGGGCTCTAATTGAAATAGAAACAAATTCTGAATTACTTTTCAGTATAAGAAACACAAGTTATTTAAACCACTACGTATACCATGGCATCGAAGCTAATAAAATTTTGCATTATTAATCACCACATACTTCCTTTTCTAAAAAAACACCACATACTTAGATGAAAAACCACAATCGAGATCAGCAAAGAAGGAAATCACCTTGGGCAGCTCAGCGGGGGGGACACATCCTCGAAGGGGGAAAACTGCTCCTGTAGTGCCACGAGGGCTGTAACCTCAAACGGGGCGTTGACAATCTCAGTATCTGGGGTCGCCTCGGTGGTTGCCTCCATCTTCTTGGAGCTCTCTGTCTCGTGGGGATCAGCCTCCCGCGTCTGCTCCAATATCGGCAGATCTTTGCCTGGTTCTCCTTGGTCCATCATGAAACTGACGAATACTAGGAGACCACTGAAAGGAAAACACAATCGCAATGACAATGAAACAAAAAAGAGAGTGAGGATCGGTTACTGCTTAGCAAAAGTTCCTTTTTTTCCTCTGAACGAAAATATACCAACATCACGGATCCGCTTACCTTCCCTTCGTTCGGAGAGAAGAACAGTGGCAGATGCAAGTGTTGCCTTTCTTGAAGACGGTGAGGGAGAAGGGGATTCGGCGAAGAGTGAAATGATGGTTGCTTCGTCCATCAAACTTAGACTGCGGGGAGGTGGGGTTTTGTGATACGACGGCTCATTACTACCGCACTACGACCAGGGTGACTCTCCGCCTGCATACTGCCTTCTAATTTGGTGGATGGCATTTGGGCCCGCGCGCTGCATGGCCCGCATGTCGGTGAACAAAAGTATAACGGCATTCAGTAGAGGGAGAAGTTTCAATGACCTAGGAGGAGCCAGAAGCGGTAGAGTATCTCCACTGTACTAGTAGTAATTGTTTTTCTGGGTAGCTGTAGAGTGTCTCCATTGTACTAGTAATTGTTTCTCGGGTCCCAAGACAAAACAGCCCATCCACACTAGTAAATAGTAAAATCAATTCAAAAGCCCATATATTTACTGAATGAGATGCGCTACCCACACCCAACACCCCCCCCCCCAAAAAAACTGGGTGCTCTTCTTCCTCCTCGCTCCTACAGAAAACCCCAGCTCCCCTTCTTCCTCACTCCTACAGAAAACCCCCAGCTTCCCTTCTTCTTCGCTCGCACTACAACTAGGCTCATCATTCGTTACTCTGCTCAAATCCGTGAGCGCGACGCGACGCCCTCGAGGAAAATGGAGTCGGCTGACCCCAGCGCCAAGAAGATGAGGCTCCCGCCAGTGGCGACGCCTGTTGTAGATCCCGCACCCGGCAGCGGTGGGAGAAGCGGCGACCCCACCTCCACCGAATCCCAGAAACCCGTAGATCTCGGGTGGACCGCATCAGCGGTCTCCCGGACGCCATCCTTGGGGAGATCATCTCGCTTGTCCCCACCAAGGATTGCTGCCGCACCCAAATCCTCTCAATTTGGTGGCGCCCTCTATGGCGCGCCATTCCCCTTAATCTCGACTGTCGTCAGCTATCTCTCTTCAATAATTTTGAAATCCCCAGAGCCATCATCTCCTCCCACCAGGGCTCCGTTCAAAGTCTCTGCATCCCGTCATGCTACCTGAGTAAGCATACCATGCCCGGCACGGTGGACGCCTGGCTAGAATCCCCTGAATTCACAGAACTACAGTTGCTTGAGTTCTAATATTCCCCTGGAAATCACATACCACATACCGAACGCCATGAACTTGTGCCCTCAGCACCGATGTCCATCTCGGGGTTTTCGCCCTCTCTCCACACCGCCACCTTTGCGCAGTGCTACCTACCAGACAATCTGGTACTAAACCTTCGACTCCCATTTCTCAAGAAACTTTCACCTGTGCGGGTTCGTATATCGGAGGCCTCATTGCACAGCATCATCCACTCCAGTTGCCCTGCGCTGGAGTGCTTGGTGCTTGTTTTCACAGTTAATATTGGTTGTCTCCAAATAAAGTCTCCTAACCTTGTAAGAATTGGAATTTCTTTTGACGGAAGGCAGCTCATCATCCAAGATGCACCTTCACTTCAAAGGTTGATCCTTGATTCTAGTTATTCAACGTTGCAAATAACCGTCCTCTCTGCGCCTAAACTGGAGACCTTGGGTGTAATACATGATCTCTGTGCTCATTTCAATATGGTGTTTGGCTCCACAGTTCTTCAGGTACTTTATATTATCATCTACACTTGTAACCATAAGCTGCATTTTAAATTTCTGCGCATAATTTGTATATCATCTTGGACTACATATTTTGTACTAATATTATGTTCTATGCTCAATGAAGAGTTTCTCCATGGATGGCCTATCAATGGTGCTGGATTCTATCAAGATCTTATATATCCAAATGAATAGTTTTGATCTGAACAAGATTGTTGGCTTGCTGCAATGCTTTCCATGTCTGGAGAAGTTGTATATAAAGGTGATAATTTCACGCACATTGGAAGCCTGCATATAGTGTACTAGAATTAACCGTTTAGCTGTTGCTCTTTCAACACTCTTCTTTTAGACCTTAACTGTTTTCAATCTTCATGTCTATTTAGGCAATAGGACGGGGTAAGAAAGTGATAGCCAATCGGCGGATTCGTAAGCATCGGAATTTTCTCACTTCTCATGAGATTCGATTGAAGACAATAACGCTAGAACGATATGTAGCCAACCGTGCAAACACAAGATTTGTCACATTCTTCCTACTGAATGTGAGGTTACTATTGTCCATCAGGCTTAAGTTTATCAGCAGCATGGTTTTGACGGATGGGTATGTCGAAGAGCAAAAAAAGGAGTTTCAGGTGGGAAAAAGAGCTTCTGTACGTGTCGGGCTTCTATTTACAACATATTGTGGTCACAATCCAGTAAATTTTATGACCCAGGATGTTTATTCTATGGACCTGACCGATCCATTTGGCTGTGACTGCCGAAAACAGTGCTTGGAGTTAGATGTTGTTGCCCTTTTCAATCTGGTTTTTTTGTAAACCTGATGAACAATTAACCCTCGTGCTTTTGTACAGTTTGTAAGCTGGAGTTAGATGTTCCTGCCCTTTTTAACTCGGCTGTGACTGTCATATTTTCTTTGAAATAAGGCAAATGGCTTGCCATTCGTTTAATTTAGAGTGAAATATTGTAACAAATCCAAACCAAGGGAAATAACATCACTCTCGCCGGCTGCTTGAGCTCACTGTGCATTACAGAAGCCAAGTGATTAGCCCCCACCAGCACCCATAAACTTATTTCGAATTAGCACATCAAATGGGCTCTAAATTTTCATAGGAAAGGCTGGACATCTGGGGCTCACGCCATTGTCAACATAGTCAATAAACGAGAGAATTACACTACGAGCGGCTGACACCAGGGACCCAACAAGTCGCGCAGTTTTTTTTGAGGAACAAGCAATTGTTATTTATACTAGTTTTAGCGACGGATCAGGGTAACAACGGGGCTGTGCGGGGGCTGTGGCCAATCTAGCCAGGGTTTTATTTATGTTTACCACATCATGAGCCCAGTTGTGTTTTTTTTGTGCTAAAAATGGCTAGTCCAGTTCTATTTTTTAAAAGAAATACCCAAACAAGGCCTACTTGCTTTATCGGCCCTGCTGGGCTGCAAATCTTTCAAACGGGGAGAGTTTCATTCGGTTTGCCCAAAAATGGGTTGTACATTTTTTAAACACATCAAACCGGGAATTAGTTTCAATTTTTTTCATTACAAGATCTTAAATTCCATTGATTTTTATGCGTGGACAATTATTTGGATTTTATATTTATATAAATTATTTTTCAAAATAGTTTGAATGTGAATCGATATTTCTGGATTAAAAATAGTTAACCGCACCAAAATATGCAAAATTTCGTATACTTTTTAACCGTGGCCACAATATGGGGTGTGATGCTAACAAAAAGAAGATGGGCTCCAAAAAAATTCATAAGAATTAGCAAATGGGTTGTACATTATTAGAAATAATGGCAGATGGGTTGTATGCTGTTTTCCACAGATTTGAGGCTGACTTGTGCGCCTACTACAGTTTGACGCGTATGCTTTCATAAAAAAAAGGTTGACGCACACGCAACGCCCTGTCAACTTAGTCAACACACGAGAGCACTGACTGTTGGATGTCCATCCAAAGGCTGTCGTGCTTCTTCAATCTCTGCTCTTCATGCTCAAGCCGCTCAAACAAGCGCCGGCGGGACTGCCTGCTCCCTCCTCCGCGCGGCCGGCTGTGCTGCCGCGCAGGCCTCACCGCCCGAGCGTACTCCCATCGCTGGCCTAGCCATCCCTCTACTCACCCACACCTGCTATTATTCTCCGGCGACGGCAGACGAACCAGTAAACCCTCGTACAGTCGTACTCCCCTCCGCGTGGGAAACAACTGCCGAGTATTCCCTGGCTCCGTGTCGTTCCCTTCCTAGGCCTCGCCGTCGTCCATCGCCCTGGTGCTCTCGGCGCGGCCTGGTCAACGTGGTCAATGAACGACATCCATCGGAAGTGGACTGTACGTGGAAAGGCTGACAGCTGGGTCCACGACCGCACGCAAGGAAATGCCTCCTTATTACACACAAAATAATGATTCCTCCACCTGACAGCTAGGACCCACAGGAAGGGCCTCTGTATTTCGTGAAAAAAATGTTCCCCCCGCTGACAGGTCGGACCCACCAGCTATATCTTCGCACGCAAGGAAGTGCCTCCTTATTATGCCCAAAAAAATGAATACCCCCTGCTAGCTGGGACCCACCATATTGTTGGGCTAACTTGTGGGCCTACTAAGTTGATAGGGACGGAGAGCTTTGTCAACTTAGTCAATACTCCAGTGACCGTATGATGTCCATCCAACGGCCATAGTGCTTCTTCAACCTCTGGTCTTCTTGCTCCAGCCGCCCAAAGCAGCGCCGGTCGTGCCGCCTGCTCCTGCCTCCCGTGGCCGGCTGTGCTACCGCGGAGGCCTCACCGCACCCATACTACTCCCACCACTAGCCAGGCCATCCCTCCACTCACTCACATGCCCTGTTATTCTGCGGCGACGATAGCCTCACACCGCAGCCGAACTAGTGAACGCTCGTACTCCTCTCCGCGTGGGCATGCACTGCCGCGTCTTGCATGACTCCGCGTCGTCCCCTTCTTAGGCCTCACCATCGTCCACCGCCGTGGTGCTCTCGGTGCGGCATGGTCAATGTGGTTAACGACCGACTTCCATCGGAAGAGTACTGTACATGGAGAGGCTGACAGCCGGGTCCACGGCAGCCGCAAGGAAGTGCCTCCTTATTACGTGGAAAATAATTATTCCTCCACCTGACAGCGAGGACCCACCAGACGGGCCACCATTATTTTGCGAAAAATCGCTTCCCCCTGACTGCTGGGACCCATCGGACGGGCCACCTATTTCGTGAAAAAAACGTTCCCCCCGTTGTCAGCTCGGACCCACCGAAAGTGCCTCCTTATTACGCACAAAAAAATGAATACTCCCCCGGCTAGCTGGGACCCACCTTGCTGGGAGGCTGACTTGTGGGCCTACTAAGTTGACGGGGATGAAGGGTTTGTCAACTTAGTCAATATGAACGATTCTAACTCCAGTGACCGTATGATGTCCATCCAACGGCCGTAGTGCTTCTTCAACCTCTGGTCTTCTTGCTCCAGCCGCCCAAAGCAGCGCCGGTCGTGCCACATGCTCCTGCCTCCCATGGCCGGCTGTGCTGCCGCAGAGGCCTCACTGCCCCCTACTATTCCCACCGCCGGCCAGGCCCTGCGACGACGGCAGCCTCACACCGCAGCCGAACCAGTGAACTCTCATAGTCCTCTCCGCGCGGGCTTCCACTGCCGCGTCGTCCCCTTCCTAGGCCTCGCCGTCGTCCATCGTCGTGGTGCTCTCCGCGCGACGTGGTCAAGGAACGACTTCCATCGGAAGAGTACTGTACGTGGAGAGGCTGACAGCTGGGTCCACGGCCACAACCCAGTTTTTTTTGTGATTTGCCAAGTAAGTCACTTTGTCAGGCCTGTTGGGCTGCAAATCTTTCAAGACGAGGAGAGCTTTCATTCGGCTGGCCGAGAAAATGATCCATCAGTAATGAGAAATGGGTTGTACATTTTTAAAACACATCAAACCGGTAATTAGTTTCAAATATCTTTTTTTGCATTTCAAGATTTTAAATGACATTAATTTTTATGCATGGAGAATTTGTTGGATTTTATATTGATATACATTTATTTTTAAAATTAGTTTGAATGTGAGTCGAAATTTCGGGATTAAAAACAGTTCGGACCGCACCGAAATATGCAAAATTTCGTATAATTTTTTAACCGTTGCCACAATATGGGCTGTAATGCTAACAAAAAATATGGGCTCCAAAGAAAACCTTAAGAATTAGCAAATGGGCTATAAATTATTAGAAATAATGGCAGATGGGCTATATGCTGTTTTCCACGGATTTGAGGCTTTCCTAAAAAAAAGTTGATGCACAAGCATTGACTGTTGGATGTTCATCCAACGGCGGTCGTGCTTCTTCAATCTCTGCTCTTTCTGCTCCAGCCGCTCAAACAAGCGCCGGCGGGACTGCCTGCTCCCTCCTCCGAGCAGCCGGCTGTGCTGCCGCGTAGGCCTCACCGCCCGACCGTACTCCCATCGCTGGCCTAGCCATCCCTCTACTCACCCACACCTGCTGTTATTCTCCGGCGACGGCAGACGAACCAGTAAACCCTCGTACAGTCATACTCCCCTCCGCGTGGGAAACAACTGTCGAGTCTTCCCTGCCTCCGTGTCGTCCCCTTCCTAGGCCTCGCCGTCGTCCACCGCCCTGGTGCTCTCGACACGGCGTGGTCAACATGGTCAAGGAACGACTGCCATCGGATATGGACTGTACGTGGAGAGGCTGACAGCTGGGTCCACGGCGGCAGCAAGGAAGTGCCTCCTTATTACACGGAAAATAATGATTCCTCCACCTGACAGCAGGGTCCCACCGGACGGGCCACCGTATTTCGTGAAAAAAATGTTTCCCCCATGACGCTGGGACCCACCAGCTACACCTTCGCATGCAAGGAAGTGCGTCCGGGCAAAAAAAACGATTCGCCACCCTGACTGCTGGGACCCACCAGCTACATCTTCGCATGCAAGGAAGTGCGTCCGGGCAAAAAAACAAAACGATTCGCCCCCCTGACTGCTGGGACCCACCAGCCCCCCGACTGCTGG
Organism: Triticum aestivum; assembly: GCF_018294505.1. Classification (NCBI taxonomy): domain Eukaryota; kingdom Viridiplantae; phylum Streptophyta; class Magnoliopsida; order Poales; family Poaceae; genus Triticum; species Triticum aestivum. The sequence continues at coordinate 681,567,921 of NC_057800.1, read as the reverse complement.
GACCCACCAGCCCCCCGACTGCTGGGACCCACCAGCTACATCTTCGCACGCAAGGAAGTGCGTCTGGGCAAAAAAAATGATTCGCCCCCTGACTGTTGGGACCCACCAGCTACATCTTCGCAGGCAAGGAAGTGCCTGACAGTCGGGACCCACCTGGTTGAAGCGTACGTAGCATTGACATTCTGGTCGCGAACATGTACGTACATACTGGTCGATGTAGAGGCACGCACGTGTCGTAGTAGAGGCGCACACGTGTCGTAGTAGAGGCGCGCACGTAGCATGTACACGTACGTACAGCGGCCAGGTGCAAGAAAGAAAATACGGCCATGTATGTGTACATACGAGCGGGGTCTCGAACGCCTACTCGCGCATACGTACGGCGAGGGCTCGTGTACATGGCTGGGTCGGAACGGAGAAACAACGTCGTCGTCGTGTTCATGGGTCGAAACGGAATGCGTGGTCGTGTTCATCGGGAGGGCTTGGACGGAAGAGGCCATGGAAACGAGGCCTGGCGTACCGCACAACGGAGGAAACAGACCTCCTACGGTCGAAACGGGGGTCCTGTTGATCGGGAGGGGTGTAGCGTACCGCAAAATGGAGGAAACGGACCTCCTACGGTCGAAACGGGGGTCCTGTTGATCAGGAGGGGTGTGGCGTACCGCAAAACGGAGGAAACGGACCTCCTACGGTTGAAACGGGGGTCCTGTTGATCGGGAGGGGTGTGGCGTACCGCAAAATGGAGGAAACGGACTTGTGTTGGAGCTCTACGGTCGAAACAGGGGTCCTGTTGATCGGGAGGGGTGTGCTGTACCGCAAAACGGAGGAAACGGACTTGTGTTGGAGCGCTACGGTCGAAACGGGGGTCCTGTTCATCGGGAGGGGTGTGGCGTACCGCAAAACGGGACTCCACGGGATACTGTTCATCTCCACCGTCGACCCCCTCCAGCCTTCATGAGCTACTGTTCATCCACCGTCGACCTCCTCCAGCCTCCACGGGCTCCTGTTCATCCAGCCTCCACTGCGCGCTACTCCACCGGCTACTGTTCAACCACCCCTCCACCGTCTACTGTTTATCCAGCCCTCCACACCATGGGGTGCTGTTCAACCACCCCTCCATGGGCACCCCTCCACCGTCTACTGTTTATCCTGCCCTCCACACCATGGGGTCCTGTTCATCCACCCCTCCACGGGCACCCCTCCACCGTCTACTGTTAATCCAGCCCTCCACCACACCACGGGGTCCTGTTCATCCCGAGGCAATGCCACCGCTCACTGTTCATCCACCCCCCCCCCCCCCCGCAACGCTCACTGTTCATCCCATCGATCGGCTTCAGTTAGCAGCAGTAGCCAAGGAATCACTCGATCGGATTTAGTTAACAGCCATCGATCGATCGCTCGGGTTCAGTAACGCGTAGCCTGCAGTGCAATCGCTCGGGTTCAGTTAGAGCCCAACGCCTCGCTCGGGTTCAGTTAGAGCCAACGCCTCGCACACACGCGCGTACGTGTACGAGAGAAACGCGCATCGCTCGGCGCCCCACCTCCCACCGTAACCGGGAACTCCCCTAAATTTTCCTCCCACTCGCTTCTACCATGGTTTTTTCCGTCATGGAAGGCCCAAAGAATGTCATGCAGCTGTGTCTCCGGCCCGCCTAGGACGAAAAGCCCATTTTCTGTCATGATTTTTTGTCATAGAAGTAGGAGCCCACCACATCTATGATGATACCGGGTTTTGTCACAATTATCGTCATAGAAGTGTCATATGTATGACAGAAAAAATATTCGTTCAGCCCAAAATGTCACGGATGTGTCTTTTTTTTGTAGTGTCTCCAACTGGTGCTTTTTAATAAGAGGGTGATGACTCAACATAAAAGTAAATATATAAGCCCTCCGCAGAGGGAGGCAGGGATTTGTAGAGGCGTCAGAGCTCGATTTTGAAATAGGGATGAATAATATTTTGAACGGTATATTTTCATTGTCAACATAACAACCGAGAGATCTCGAGATTATCACCATCAAGTTGAGTATCATATTTATTGTGATGCATGCCATTGAGAGAAACAATCTTCGTTTGCAACATTTGTCATGCGCATGAATGCCTCATCATCAAGACTACAAATGCACGTACACACAATCTCGCATTTTTATTCATATGGGACATGAGAAAAAGAACAGATAAAAAGGAAATTTTTTACCTTTGCGACATTTTCGTCGAGCATGTTGGAGGCGGTGGTCGCAGGCAGGTTTTCCTCCACGACGACATGGCTTGCGATGGTGGCAGGGACGACGTGCCATCTCCAGGGGTAGTTGCCGCGGCCTGCGGCGGCATCGAAGTGGCCGAAGCAGTCGCGACCGCCTTGTTCTTTTTCACCGACACGGTGGGGTTGCGCGCCGCCACCACGGGATTTGGCCGTGGGCCGCTTCTTCTTCTGCACAAGCATGCTCCTGCGACGGGCTGTGATGGAGTAAATCGGGTGCGACGGGCTGTGATGGAGTAAATCGGGTGCGACGGGATAGGGGCATCATGGATGCAGAAGCAGCAACGGGGAAGTTTGTAGCGCTGTCGGCGACAATGGCGAGGTGCGTCAGACCAGCGGTTGGGTTGGTGGAGTTGACCATGGGGCCTGGCGGTGGCCGACGTGCGGGGGGTGGAGGAAGGGAGGGCGGGCGGCGGGAACTTTCGCTTTTTGGCGGTTGATCATTTTACATCTGTAGATCCCAAGTAATGTATTTGCATCACTTGGTGATGCATTTCAGTCGGATGTAAAATTTGAGTATTTTTTTCATCTACATCACTTGTTGGAGACACGTTTTGAGCCTAAGTGATGCATATTTCGGTTATTTTTACATCTACACCATCTATTGGAGATGCTCTAACTAACTCCGCGCATTCGGTTTACTTGACTCGGTTTATAGAAATTTTTGGTTTGTACGGTATTAATATTTTGATAAATATGATATGAAATTTAAATATGGTCTGGTTTCGGTATATACCAAATTATTTTTGTATGGCTTCGGTATGTATCATAAAAACCAAAGTTGACGCGAATTTGAAAATGACACATAATATTTACAAATTTATGACTTAAAAGACATATTTCTTAATTCAAATAGTATAAACTATATACAAGTATATATGCCAGCATGGATTAGATGGTTATGGACGTGGTTAGCAATCTTTTGAAGAGCAATATGACAACGTTACAAAAAATGGGATTACTAAACCTCATTTGACCAAGACTTAACCAAGTCTTTGTCAATGTTATGTTCATGAGATCTTACGTGAAGATCTGTGTGATTTTTTTAGTTTTTTTTCTTTCTTACATGTTATGTCACTCCGAGTCGACTGAAACCTATCCATACCCTAAAAAAAGATGTACCAAAAAATGACTACTTGTATGGTTGTCCATCTCAAGAAATATAAATATTTTTTTACTACGACTTATTCGGTTAACCGCTCGTTTTTAGTTATCCACCATAAAAACCAAAATTAGAACGACATGGAAAGTTCATACCATACCAAAACTGCTAGCTATAAAAACCGTAAATTTGGTTTGGTTCGGTTTATTTTGATATGGTATTTCGGTTAAGTTTATTTGCGACATGGTATTTCGGTTTGGTTTTAGAATGCACATAGTGAGGTCTAACGATGCTGCCTCGACCCGTTCGTGTATAATGCAGCATCAATCTTGTTTCCCTTACAACGATTTTCCCGTGAGTTTTCAGCTGGTAAAATAAATAAGGCAGCTAAAAGCAAAATGAAACATACTGCTACTTTACTGACTGCCACCGGGACCCATAACCTTTTTTTTTGAGGAAGGTAAAGTACCCCTCCAGACATTATATCACAAGAGTTCTAGGTATACATAAGCCCTCAGGCGGATCTAGTAGCCAGACAAACCGGCCAACATTATACTTAAGTGATGATCGAGCAAGCCTGTGAGCTTCAAAGTTTGAACTGCGTTTCTCGTGACAAAAAACAAAGCCATCCAACTGCGCACCTCTGGCCTTAATCTCCTGTGTGATGTGATAATATACTGGTTTGGAGTCCTCATTCATAGTATTGATCACCCTAAGGCAATCAGAAGCCACCTTAACTCTTCGAGTAAGCAAGTCGTCCGCCAATGAGAGAGCCTCCCTTATCGCAAGAGCTTCAACGGTTTCTGCATCTGAAATTCCTATGAAGACAACAGAAAAAGCTCCCAAGAATTCACCTTCACAGCTTCGTGCTACAGCTGCAACGGCAGCCTTGTCATCAAGTTTTCCCAAGGCTCCGTCCACGTTTACCTTCGTCCAGCCGGTTGGTGAGGGGATCCATTGCTGGACATTGGTCTCCACTTGTCTTGCTTGTACCTTGTTATTCATCTTGCTCTGTACCACACCTAGATCTTCCATGAAACTCCTGATGAAGCAATGAGTAGATAATGGACTTTGGAATAGATTTTCATGAATTACCTTCCGCCTTGCGTGCCAGATAGCCCATAGGGAGACAAACGCCTCTGTCATTTCACTAGAGGGTAATTTTTCAATGAGCTCAAAAATCCAGTCCCTCGCATTCCCTTGTTGCGTCATGGAGACCTGTTCCGCAACCTCCACTGATGCCAAAGCCCAAACGCATTTAGCCATTGTACACTCGATCAACGAATGCTTCCACGAGTCATATTCTCCACACACTGCACATTTATCTTCCACTGCCATATTTCTATGTTTAAGAACATCACTCGTCGGGAGAGAGTGCTTTGCTAGCCTCCATAAAAAAACTTTTATTTTGGATGGAACTTGGATTCGCCAAAGGGAAGTCCACTATTTTTCTACCTTTTTGTATCAGACGAAGCAGCTGACCCCTCCAGCCAAGCTTCCCTTGTTGTCTTGGTATGCACAAGCATCTTGTATGCTGATCGAACTGTAAAAACCCCTTTGCGGTCGTAGTGCCAAGCCCACTCGTCCTGCTGGTTCCTGGTCGACAAAGGGAGGTTCAGAATCGCCTCCACATCCATCGACAGGAAACACTCCTTAAGCTTCTCACAGTTCCATGTTGCTGACGTACGATCAATGAACTCACTCACCCTGGAAGGGGCATGCGCCGCCAGGCAAGCAATAGGTCGTAGTCTTCCATCTCGGGGCAGCCAGTTGTCATTCCATGGATCGGTAGCTTCGCCCGTACCAATTCTCTTAATTATCCCTTGCTTTAGAGTATCTCTCCCATCAAGGATGGCTCGCCATACCTGCGACGGTCGCGAGCCCAAATCTGCTTGCAAGAATTCTGTTGCTGGGAAGTATCTCGCTTTGAGTATCCTCGCACTCAAACTATCTGGTGATTGTAGAACCCGCCATGCTTGACGAGCTAAAAGAGCTAGGTTGAACAATTCTATGTCCCTAAACCCTAGTCCTCCCATGTACCGTGGCTTTGTCATATCCGACCATGCCACCCAGCAAGCTTTTCGTTCACCAGCTTTACATCCCCACCAGAACTTACGTAGGATGGAATTGATCTCCTGGCATAAGCCTCTTGGTAACCTGAAACATGACATCGAGTAAGTGGGTATTGCCTGCGCTACAGATTTGATGAGGACATCTTTAGCTGCTGCTGACAATGTCTTCTCAAACCAACCCTGCACCCGCTTCCATATTCTGTCTTTCAAGAACTGGAGTTTACCATTTTTATCTCGCCCCACGTCAATTGGCATTCCTAGGTATTTCTCATTCAGGGTCTCCTGGTGGACATCAAGCCAATCTTTAATATCATGTCTCAATGCCTCCGAGCACCCCTTGCTGAAGAAAATGGACGATTTGTCCAGATTTACTCGCTGCCCTGACGCATTACAATATAATTCCAAAACATCCCGAATGTGATTCACACTCTCCAGATTTGCCTTGAAAAACAGCAGGCAATCATCTGCAAACAGTAAGTGGCTTATCGCCGGTGCTGACTCTGCCACTTTTACACCTTGAAGAGCTGATGATTCACAACGATCTTTTATGAGGCTTGATAAGCCCTCTGCTGCTAACAAAAACAAATACGGAGATATTGGATCACCTTGCCTTAAACCTCGGGAGGGGGCAAACTTTTCAGACTTCACACCATTGAAGAGAATGGAAAAAGAGACTGTTGAGACAGGCCTCATTACCATATCAACCCACTGTTGGTGAAAACCAAGCTTGGACATGATTGCACGTAGGTAGCTCCACTCAATTCCGTCATAAGCTTTCCTCATGTCCAGCTTGAGAGCACAGAAATTATTCTTCTTTGCTTTGTTTCCCTTCATAAAATGTAGACATTCAAAAGCAGTAATAATGTTATCTGTAATAAGGCGCCCAGGAACAAATGCCGACTGCTCCTCTGCTACAATCTCCGGGAGGATTATCTTCAAACGATTCGCCAAAACCTTTGAGGCAATTTTGTATAAAACATTGCACAATGCTATAGGTCTGAACTGGCTAAGATCTTCCGGGCTGGCAACTTTAGGAATCAGCACTAAAAAGGTTTGATTAATAGATGCCATATCTTCCTCACCTCGCAGTAACCGTAGCACTGCCATGGTAACTTCCTCCCCACACACTGCCCAATGGCGCTGGAAAAAGTGTGCCGGGTACCCGTCCGGACCAGGAGACTTGGTCGGGAACATCTGGAATAATGCCGTCCTAACCTCCTTTCCATCAAAAGGGGCGACCAACAGCTCGTTCATGTCATGTGTCACCCTGGTCTGTACCACATTTAGAACCTCCTCCAAGCCGTGAGTCGCCTCGGACCCATATAGGTCAGTATAAAAGGCTATTGCGAGCGCACACATTTCTGCCTCATCCTCCGTGTACGCTCCATCTTCCCTCCTCAACCGAGTAATACGATTTTTCTTCCTTCTCTGACTAGCACGGAGATGAAAATTTTTTGTATTCTTGTCACCTTCAGACAACCATTGGATCCTCGACCTTTGGCGCCACATCACCTCCTCTCTCTGTTGTAATTCAATGAGCATGTTGCTGATCTTTATCTCCGCATGACTAGGGCCAACCCGGATCGGATCAGCTCTCAGTCTTCCCAGCTCAGTGGTAAGTTCGCTGATTCGCCTTTTAACACTACCAAAGGTGTCACGTTCCCAAGATTGCAACTTGGTCGAGATGGATTCCAGCTTGTGCTGTAGCTCGCCACATGTGGTGGCCTTTCCCTTTCCCTGCCAAAGATTAGATAACAATGGCGAGAAAGAGTCATGAGACTCCCACATAACCTCGTACCTGAACAACTTGTTCTTTTTTCCAATTGGATGCCGCTCCACATGTCCAGAAAGCCTGAGTAGTATTGGGCAATGATCCGATCCAGCTGCTACAAGGTGGAACAAAGTAGCGTCAGGATATCTCGAACTCCAGTCCGGAGAAGCTAAGGCTCTGTCCAGGCGAACTCTACAGAAACTGCCCCCGGTAACTCGCTTCTCAAAGGTCCAGGAATTTCCCTTGTAACCTAGATCAGCCAGGCCACACACATCCAACATATCTCGGAAGCCAGACATCTGGGCATAACTTCTCTCCAACACTCCAACGTGCTCGTGTCTGTGTAAGACTTCATTAAAATCCCCTATACACATCCACGGCAAGTCCGAAGATGCTCTTATAAACTTCAACATGTCCCACGTTTTATGTCTTTCCGCCACGTGTGCCTCCCCATACACACACGTAAGTCTCCATGAGCCCCCTTCCAACCCAGTTACAATCGCATCCATGTGATACTGTGAATATGGTAATATTTCAATTTTAACATCATCATTCCAGTACATACCCAGGCCACCAGATCGACCTGTACTGCTAACTGCAAAACCATTCTTAAAACCAAGCAATGGTGCTAATTTTTCTACTCTAGTTCTGTGAAGCTGGGTTTCCACTACACAGAGCACAGTAGGAGCATGTGTTTGCACTAAAGTGCGCAATTCTCTGACTGTCGAGGACATGCCCAAACCTCGAGAGCTGCACAGAAGTCCAAATGTTTTGAAAATTAAAGCGTACCTCACGCATCAAATTGTCTACCACCCTAATTTTTTTTTGGAATTTTTTGAATTTTTCTAGTATTTATTTTGATTTTTTTCGTGAGCGCAGGTGCAGATGAGCTCGGGCTCAGATTCGAATTTTCGAGTCATAACGTGGTATTCCCTCTACTAATATTTTTACAGAGGGTGCATGTGGGAGTCACCCAAATTATTTTGGAGCTATTTTCAGACAGGCGTTTAGACGTGGGTTAATTTGTTTTTCAGTATGTGACCTTGTTAAACCACATGCAAAAATTCATTGCAGATCGATTAAGTAAGCGATGTACTAATTTCTGGTTTAAATAATAACCGGACTTGAAAATGCTGTAAGCTAAATTTGGCAAACTTAAAACACATAAGAGCTATAGATAAAAACAAATTGACATGGTAACCAAAGGGGGTTGGTACCGCGATAACATCAGAGTACCAAACTCACCTCTTCAGGACTGAAATTCAACTTATACCGCCGTCAGTTTCTCATTGGTCTTGTTCACCCAACCCAGATACTTAGTGGCTATTTCTTGCTGGAGGTGTTTTTCTGCAGAGTTTTGGCACGGTTCTTCTCTCGTGCTTTCTTGTTGTTTTCACGTGGATTGGTTGTAACATTGTTGTTCTATGAACATATGCATGGTTATCCTAAAAAAAACAAGATACAATAAGCTCGTGAACTTTCCAGTCCCTCAAATCAGGTAAATCACACTCCTATTGTGAAGGTACTCAACTCTCTGCAAAAGCGCATCACACTACAAGTGGGAATGGTTAATCTATAGGCATCACAACATATCACTAATCAATACGGACATCAGTAGTGCTAAGGAAATACCATAAAATCCTTGTTTTATTCCCTTTTATATATGATATGATATGCATACAAGATACAGATAACAAGAGCACTTGTTTTCCAAATTCATAGATTGTACTATTTCTTGTCTACATTCTACCATCTCACTTTCATTCTCAGGTGGCTAGGGTTCACATATAAATTTTCGCCCATGATGAAGATCATCAGAGCTTAGAGAAAACAGGCTTCCGCTTCTCCATGAAAGCTTTGATGGCCTCCATCAGGTCATTAGATCTCAGCATTCCAGAGTTCCAAGTCGCTACATGCTCCAGGCCCTGCTCTACTGTGATATCTCTGCTTCTCAGTAGAACTGCCTTCGTTCCCATCACTGCGTTTGCCGACTTCTCTGATATTTCTGAAACAATGAAAAAAAAAATGTCTCTTGGTCCATCATAGGTCGCAGCTTGTTGAGTTACATAGTTGATGGAGAAAAAGTGGTAGGCATAGTTAACAAGAAACTGGTTTGCACAGGGACGTCTTGTGCATGAATCTGAATTATGGTAACACCCTATGAACATGGAACAGTCAGACCTACATATGTGCATCTACTTACAACTTGGATGAACAAATCCAACTTGCTTCTGGCTCGATAGAGGGGCGACACTAGTGAATTGTGAACCCTTTTTAACCATTATACAATGCTTCATTTGATTGATTCAAGTGCATCTGACTTCAAACTAACAACACTAACTATATGACCCAAACTTTCCAGTACACTTCTCATGATGTTGGGAAATGGAGCACAGCGCCTCTGCAGCCAATCAAGAGAGTGGTGGATTTTGCTGCTTAATGTAGTAAGAGAAACATTTAACCCTGCACTTATAGGACACCAAGCACACTATAGCAAATGCACAAAAACCAGGAAATGAGAATATAGATGGATCTTTAGGAAAGCTGGGTGAGTTGGAATTCTAGAAAGCCTGTGAAAAGTTTAAGCTGAACTAGAGATACTATGCTAAAATAACAGAAGGCCACCAACCAATTGTATTTAAAGACACAATTCATGCGTGCTGTTAATGTTACTAACATGAAGTTTAACCTCAATTTTTCCAGAATCAACAGGTTCTGACTAACATAAAATCAAATATTATCCAGCCAAATGGATCTACCGATTCCAGTTAGATCAACTGCAATCAGAGTATAAATAAGTTTATCAACAACATATACACAGATACCCAAGAGAGACACCCTTGTTCATTTTGTTGCCGACATGACCTACATAATGATGTCATGACATCTCAAGTTCTCAACTCCAAACAAGGACTGTTTTGTAGGTTGTGAAATTCCAGGTGACATCCTTTATTAGTTTGAACTTGGAATTGCACAATTCATGTTAAACATTTTGGCAGAGTACAGAGGCAAAGAAAGAACAGCAGAGAGAAATTATACCTTTGGCGATCTTCGCAACACCAGCATCCAGCTCCTGCTTGGAATCGAACACCCTGCTGACCAGCCCCATCTCCTTGGCCTCCGCGGCGGTGATCCTGCGGCCCGTGAGGGCTAGGTCTGCGGCGTTCCCGTAGCCGACGATCCGCGGCAGGCGCTGGAGCGCGCCGAGGTCGGCAACGATGGCCATGTCCACCTCCTTGAGCACGAACGTGGCGTCCTTTGAGCAGTAGCGTATGTCGCAGGCGGCGACGAGGTCGACGCCGCCGCCGACGCAGGCGCCGTGCACGGCCGCGATGACGGGCTTCCGGCACAGCTCGACGGCGGTGAGCGCGGCCTGCATGCCGAGGATGGCGCGGCGGAGCCCCTCGGCCGCGGCCGCGGGGTCGGCGCCCCGGCTGAAGGGCGCGGTGAGCGGGTTCCCGGGCCCGCCGAGCTCGATGCCCGCGCAGAAGTGGGGGCCCGCGGCGGAGAGCACGACGGCGCGCGCGGCGGGGACGCGGTCGAGCAGCGCCATGGCGCGCGGGATCTCCGCGAAGGAGTCCGGGCTGAGCGCGTTGCGCTGCGCGGGGCGGCTGAGGCGCACCTCGTAGACCGCGGCCGCCGGGTCCGGCCGCGTCACGGCCAGGGCCTTGAAGCCCCGCCGCAGCTCCGCCTCCGCGTCCGACGCGCCGCCGCTGGCCATCTGAGCTCCTCCGCCGTGTGCGTGGCGTGTGCCGTGTGGGGATTAAACTCTAGCCGCCTGTGCTGCTCTGTTGACTGCTGCTGCTGCTGCTAATATGAAGGAAGGAAGGAAGCCATCATCATAGTGGTAAATACCGAAGCTAATCCTCTCTTGTTTTTCTTGTGCGGACGCAACGAGATTGCTAGATAAGATAAGCAGCTCGGAAATCATCAGAAAAAACTAACCTGTCGAAAGCTCCTAACGATGCTGCCTCGGCCCGGCCGCAGTACAATCCAGCCTCAGTCTTGTTCTTTTCACAGCGATTTTCCATGAGTTTTCATCAGCTGGTAAAAGTAAAAAATGAAGCATACTTTACTGACTGCCACCGGGACCCATGACCCACTAGTGTCTTTTTTTTTCCTTTAGAAAACCATGACCCACCGGTGCCGAGCGAGACGGGACGAAGGCCCACCTGTGCGTCTCAAGGAAAGAAAGGCTCGCTTCAGGATCTTTACGGCCCATGCGAGGGGATTGGCGAGCCCATGACCCACATCGCTTGGCGAGGGGGAGGCGGGGCGCTGCGAGGCTATAAAGAGCAGGGGTGGCCGGCGGGTTGAAGCATACCTTTCTCGGCCTTTTGGCTAAGATCGAGTGTAGTATCTGTTCTTATCAGTTTAATATCTGATATGTGGGCCATGTGTCTACAATGATATTAAATTTATTTTTTATGGAAGAGGGTCCATCATAATGGTTTGCCATTGGGACCCTCAGGTGTTGCCCAGTGCGTTGCATTATTGCCTGGGCAGGCGCACCCCAACCAAATTAATTAAAAATTTATGTAATGCAGCTTTAATTCAGTGTTGATTGAAGCTGCTGACATGCAGGCGCGGCTTGCTCTCCCTCAGCGCCGTGTTGATCTGCTCGTGCGCGTCTTCCAGGTTTGGTCACCACAGCCTGAGTCGAGAAACATGCAGGTGGTGGTGCTCCTGGGAGAAGCACGGGATGGTGTGGAGTATGCGGTTGGTATATTTGATAAGGTTCCTTTGCCCTGTCATCAGTTTTTTTTTTTTTTGCGGGTGATCAGTTTGGGTTGATAGGCTGATTCCTAAAACTGAGTGGTGTATATAACAACTGAAGTCACATCTGTTTTCCGCCTATATTTTTATCCACAAAATTGATGAATGAAAATTGCCTCGCAATCCATGAAGCCTTCACGCAGTGCAATGAGGACAGATTAATGTTGGAGTATTCGCTACGAACTTATTGTCTTCATTTTTCAAAATATAAGACGTTATTATAGGCTTTTTCTTGAGACGAAGGTAGTAACTACATTTGAGTAGACCTTCTCGGGCGTGAAAACTGTTTGGAGAGTAAAGGTTCATGCATGGAGTACATTGTGTGTTTTCTTTGTCCCAGTTTTGCACTGCGTCGGCATAGAAATATTACGTAATAAGAGTCGAACCAAAAGGTTTATTTTGAAACTTATGGCACACTAAACAGTGTATTGAATCAATGGTATAGCCCTTTCGAACCGATTGGGGGAGGAGGAGGGGGGGACCAGTAGCGGTGGCACTCCACTCGAGGAGGAGGAAGGACACCGGGGTGACGATGCACGTTACAGAGGGACGATTCCCTTGACAAAGAAAATGGCTTAATTTTTTATTGGGGGAAAGGGGGATGGGAGAGTGTGTGCTCTTCCCCGACACCACCACTCATATCACACATCGCCGACAAAGTCACCAACTATAGCTGCCACCTCTTTGTTGGCTCGATCATATCAAGGGGAATTTAGAGACGGAAAGAGGCAAGTACGGATGGAAAATAATACCCCCTTCGTCCTGAATTACTTGCCGCGGAAATGAATAATAATGAACGTATCTAGAACTAAAATATATCTAAACACATCTATTTGTGCGACAAGTAATTCGGACAGACGGAGCATGCTAGCTGAGCTCAATGGTCGGCTTAAGTCAAAATTTAGTGAGTCACTATCTTGTCAATGGTACATGGGCCTAGTTTGTCGGATTTCTCATCAACGGTTAACCAAACAAATTTGGATTATGTTTCCACTGCTAGCTCAGAAGTTGCGTGTATTCCAAATCGCTTGAACTTGTGGGTTTATGTTACTTTCACTCTAAAGGCTCTTAATTATTTTATTCTTTTCCCGCAAAAAGAATGTATTTTTGAAATTTTCTCCATTTGTTCTGATATCATATAATGTTGTACTACACCCATGAACAAGATAAGTGGGTTGCTCAGCCACAACTTTATCAAAACAAATGGCCATTTTATTGTGAACTCTGTTTGTAGAAAAATGAAATCTACCTATGTTTACACTAGTTCGAGGCGGCCGAATCAAGAAGCTCTTCAACTTCCAGCCACTTAAATTAGTTGGCAGCCGCGGCAATAGCAGCCCAGATAGCCCGCAACTTCCCGGCGTAGTCCACTAGGCTCTTGATGGGCGACGCCGCCTTCTCGGCCGTCTCCGTCTCCGCGAACCTTCCAGCCCAGGCGGCCAGGCGCGGAGTCCTGCCGGCGTCGATGATCATCACGCCGAACATCTCGCGCAGCGCCTCGAACCAGAAGAGGTGGCACCCGAGCGCGAGGTCGAGGTACCCGACGGAGTCGCCCGCGAAGAAGGCCTTGCCGCCAGAGCACTCGGCAAAGGCGTCCTCCAAGGGCCTGACCGCCGCGAGCGCGGCGTCGAGCCTCTCCGCCCGCTCCTCATCGGTGGTCGCGCGCAGGATGCCTAACATCGCGGTGACCAACCTGTCGTCGACGTAGGCGGCCCAGAAGCGCGCGACGGCGCGGCCGTGGGGGTCGGCGGGGAGGAGCGGGGCCGCGCCGGCCCAGACCTCGTCGACGTACTCGACGATGGCTAGCGACTCGCAGACGGGCCTGCCGGCGTGGAGGAGCACGGGGACCTTCTTGCGCACTGGGTTGGAGGCGAGGAGGAGGTCGCCCTTGTCGAACACGTCCTGCTCCAGGTCCTCGTAGCTCACGCCCTTGAGGTGCAGCGCCATGCGCACGCGGACCGCGAACGGGCTCACCACCGTGCCCAGCAGCTTCACGCCGTCTCCTTCGCCGGCCATCGTTTTCGACCGATCTCTTCCTCTCGCGATTAAACTATTTGCCAGAGGACCACGGTGCTCTGAACTGAATTTGCAAGTGGGTATGATAATACGAGTATCTTCGTCGTCCTTCTTGTTAATTTATAGAGGCAGAAATTAGGCTGACCAGTTGGTGGTAGAGAAGCTGCTAGAGCCACGGGTCTGTGATTATGTGCGTCGCCATTGGCGTGCGCGGCATGCTTGCACGGAAGAGCCGACTCGTTGCAAGTGTCGGCTCTCACTCGCCGGAAGAAGGTTGACTCGCTTGGCGTCACACGTGACGCTTCAGTGTTTGACGAATTTGCTTTTGTTTTCTTTGCCAATAAAGCGCTTAATATGTTCAGAGTGATTACGAAGATGTTTTTTTTTTTTTGAACAAGCAAAGGCACCGAAGTGCCAAATTCATTCAGCTCGTAGAGAAAGTACAAAAAGAATTACATAGATCTGCTGAAGATGTAGAGAGGAGTAGCAGCAGTATCTAGAAAAGAGAGCTGAAGAAAAACCCTATATGAGGCAAAGAGGGAATGACCACTACACCATGATCAACATGGTCAGAACTAGCACAGGAACACTCTAGCACAAGAACACTCTGAATCTGAAACTCTGAATTGCTGTTGTCTTTTGCTTCACTGCCATCTTTCTTGAAGCAAGCATGTCAAGGTCCTGTAGAAACAGCAAAATACATCTGCAACCAAGATGAAAACCCTGCAAAATAAGAAACTGATGTACTCCAGCTTCGCGATATAGCATCAAACTCCAGAGATCTGCAAACGAATAAAAACCAAGCACAACACAAAGTACAGAGAGAAGGCAGAGCTCGAGAAGAAACAAAGAACAAGCCCAGGCTACCATCTATAACTGAGATAAAAACTTGCCAGACCAAAACCTACAGGGAGAAAATTAATAACAGTGAACTGTATGAATTCTAAAGCTCTGAATCTAAAAATTTTCAAGAAGAGGCAGTATTGGGCAAAGACCATAATTGTGTCTTGCAACAAAACAAGAAAGTCGAGTGTCGCCAATAGCACAGAAAACTTGTTGAGCAAGATTATGAGCAATACCATTGATCTCCCTAGAAATGTGAAACACCTTTGGCTGAAGCTGATAAGTAGTCTTAAAAAAACTAGCCAAAGATTTCCTGATACTCCATGGAGTTTCAGAAGTGGAGACATTACCTAGAGCAGCAGCCCCTGCTAAAACCAAGCAGTCCGTCAGAAAAGTAGGTTGAGCAATGTTGAGTTGAGATGCAAGATAAGCAGCAAAATTTAGTGCAAGAGCCTCCGCTTGCAGAGGAGTAGAAGTTGGAGGAGCTGAAGCTTGCACTTGCACATTGATCTCTCCTCCGTTAGAGGGTAAGGAAATAAAGATTCCCACACCTGTGCCAACCTGTCCTTGCAACAAACCTGGAATTTTCTTAGTCCTAAAAGCTGCATCTGAATAGATTTTAGCCCCATCAGCCAACAAATCAGACCTAAGGGTTCTGCCAGGCAAAGGAATTTGATTAGAAGACAACTGAGTTGGAGTTGGAGTCTGATTCAAGAGAAGGGCATTGTCATACACATTAGAGGTTAATGCAAGAGCAGCAATGTGAACTTGATGAGGAAGAGATTTCGCCCTATGAAATAGAAAATCATTCCTTGCTTTCCAGAGACACCAAAGAAGTGTACAAATGTTAGAAAGAGAACCATATAGATGCCTCATGCGAAGAACATCAATAACAGAATGCAAGGTGGAATGCCCCTGGACTAAAGCATCCGAACGAACAAACCAAGGAGAGGAAAACCAAGCTGCACGAGAAAAAGAGCACATGAAAAACAGATGGACCTCATCCTCTTGTTGACCACATCGGCAACAAGTTTTTGAAATATGAATGGAAAATCTACCAGCCCTCAACCCTGTAGGAAGAGCCCTCCTAAGCAGTCTCCACGCAAAAGTTTTAATATTTGGGAGCATATCCTTTTGTTTCCAAATGAGTTTAAGAAGATTTGAGAGATCCAAAGGAACAGCAGAAGGTGCATTACGAGGAATGGCCTGAATTTCCTGCAAACAAAGTTTATAGGTAGATTTTGAAGAACAAATACCATTATGAGTGAGATCCCAACAAAGCGTATCCGGACTATCATCATCAATAATATCTGTTTGCACAATAAGAGAGGCCAAAGGTTCTTGAAAAAGAGAGCAAACCAAGTCATGATTCCAAGTTTTTTGGTCCGGAAGCCAAAGATCTTTAACTAAAGATGGATATTGAAAACCATGTCGTTGATGAATAAGACAATCATGGATCTCCAAAGAGAGCACCAAGGAGTGCTCCAAATTGAGATACTGCCTTGAGATAATTGATAAAAAGAATGGGCTTTGAGTTTCGATAGAATTTTAAGAATAGAAGCCCAAAAGGCCGACTTAGCAGAATTAGCAGAGGCTGTCCATATGGAGGCATTATGAAAGTATTTAGCCTTAAGAACAAGATGCAAGTGAGAAGAAGGAGACTTAGCTAATCTCCAAGCAGCTGTGAGAAGGAGACCTTCATTGATAGCCTTCAAGTTCCTTATTCCTAATCCTCCCTCTTCCTTAGAGTTACAAATATCCTTCCAAGCTCGGAGGCAAAGGCTCTTTTTGGAATCACTTTCTCGAACACCTGTCCACCAGAAATTCCTAATGATTGCAGTAAGTTTAGCTATGAACTTCTTGGTAAACAAGATGTTAGCCATATAATAAACAGGTATAGCCAAGAACACCGAACGAATCAATTCTAATCTGGCATCATGGGAAAGCATGTTAGCTTTATAAGTAGGTAGCTTATTCAGAAATTTTTCAATGACAAAGTTGTAAGCCGAAGCTCTATTCTTAGCTGGAAGCACAAGAGGATGACCAAGATGAACAAAACTGCTATCCAATTTAGAAACCGGGAAAATCTGCTTAATAGCATGAATTATAGCTTGAGGAACGTGAGAGCTGAAAAGAATTGCTGATTTAGCCCAGTTTGGAGTTTGTCCTAAGATGGCACAAAAATGGTTAATGATTTGAGCCATAGAATGAGCCTCTTGAAGACTTGCCTGTCCACAAACCAACAGATCATCTGCAAACAACAAAGAGTGAATAGGAGGGCAGTTTGGTCCAAGAGAAATTCCCTGCAAATGGTGAGCAGCCAGAGCCTCATTAAGAGCAAGAGACAATTCATTGATAGCGATGACAAACAAATAAGGTGACATGGGACAGCCCTGACGGATACCTTTGAAGCTTCTAAATTTACGCGAGGGCTGACCATTAAGGTGACATGTGAGAAGAAATACAAGCATGCACCAAGTTAATGAAATGACCATGCAACCCTTTACGTGTAAGAGCAGCCACTATAAAATTCCATTCCAAACGATCGAAAGCTTTGGCCAAATCAATTTTAAGCATAAAGGCATTATGATTCCAAGATTTAAGAAAGAAAGAGTGCGTGATTTTTTGGACAATGATGATATTATCACTAATGCGTCTACCCTCAATAAAAGCTTGCTGAGCAGGATCAATATAATCAGGCAAATGCAATTTAATCCTATTAGCAAGAGATCGCAATGATCTTATACACAACATTACAAAGACTGATAGGCCGGTAATCCATGGGAACATGAGGCTCAAGTTTTTTTGGAATAAGTGCAATATTTGTGTCATTAATATGAGGAGGCAAAATACCAGTATTATAAAAATTAATGACAAGTTGCGTAACTTCATCACCTATCCAGTCCCAAGCTGCCAAATAAAACTCCACATTGAACCCATCCGGCCCTGGAGAAGCATTTAATTTCATCTCCTTGAGAATCTGCAATACCTCCTGTTTATCTGGAAGAGCATAAGTAGGATCTAGGGAATCATTAGGCCAATGAGAATGAGGGTAAGGTCTCTCAGAATTATTATTGGGAGAAGAAAATATATATCGGAAATAGCTAACAAAAGTGTTAGTGATAGCAGTGGGCTTAAATTGCATCATGTCCTTTTCATCCTTAACAGAACAAATAGTATTCCTCTTTCTACGTTTGACCACAGCTTGATGAAAAAATTTAGTATTGCGGTCTCCATCTTTAGCTCAACCTTTCTTGCTTCTTTGTTTGTAAAACTAATTAAGCTTATAGAGAGTTTGCTCATACCTGATAGTGAGAGTACTTTCTAAAGCATGATCTTGCTGCTGCAAGGGAAGTTGTTGTATTTGGTTAATACTCAATTCAAGGTCATGAAGGTCCTGTTGGAGGGGCTTCTTCCTTTTACACCACTTTTTAAGTGGCCCTGCTAAAGAGGAAGTTTTGGCTGCAAAAGATTGAGCCGAGCAATTAGTCCAAGATGATTTAGCAAAAGCAGAAAAATCCTTTTCTAACAGCCACCAATTTTCAAATTTGAAGGTCTGCTTAGGTTTGACAAAATTACCTTCGGTAGACAGTAAAATGGGAGCATGATCACTCAAAATGATAGGCAGATTAAGAACTTTGGTATTAGGATAATGCATGCACCATTCGGAATTAACCAAACAACGGTCAAGGCGTTTATAAATAGGATTGGAAGTGTTCTGTCTACCACGCCAAGTATAAGCAGGCCCACTATAACCTATATCAAACAAACCACAATTTTTCACAAGAGAACGAAAAGCATGCATACGATAGTAATTCACATTGCCATTACAACCATCAATATCATACATGATGTCATTCAGGTCTCCCATACACAACATCGGCATGCCCAGATTATCATACACAAAAGAAGAAACTTGATCCCAAATGCGAGTAGTCTGCCTATGATATGGGTCGCCGTATATACAAATTAAACAAAAGTTGACCCCCGAAGCTAGATGAACTACTTTAGCTAAAATATAATGGAAAGCAGAACTATGAACAGAGACTTTAAGATCATCAGTCCACATAAGCCAAAGACCTCCCGAAGCACCTCTAGAAGGAACAACAAAACCATCGGTAACATCAAACCTATTAACAAGATCAACAGAACGAATTTTGGATGATTTGATTTCCGAAACAAAGGTTACATGCGCCTTCGTGGATCGCATTAAGTTAGCTAGGTAGAGCATTCTTTCATTGCCGAGGCCTCGGCCCATACCTCGGCAATTCCAAGCGATGGCCCTCATGGCGCCCGAGGCACGATAGGGCTGTGCGCCGCTCCCCAAGAAGCGGAGAGCGCCCCTCCGACCAAATCCATCAGATGCTCTTATTTGCTAAGGTCGATTTGCAAAGGAACCGGCAGAGCGAGGTGTGAAGGCACAGCAGCAAGAGCTGGGAGAAGCGCACCGGAAACAACCAGATCACTCTACGCTGACTAGCGGGCCAAGGTCAGCGGGATGCGGCGGCGGCGCAAGGCTTTGGTGGCTGAAGCGGGAGAAACAGAGACGGGACAGCTACCGGACGCAGATGCGAGAGCGAGAAATCGAGTAAGAAAGGAGAAGGGGAGAATCAAATCAGTCTGAGATGGGCGGGGGGTCGAGGAAGCAACAAGAACAGGGCAATAGAGAAAGGGGATCTAGAGATGTCCAAGAGAAAAAAGGGAAGAGGAAGATCAGATTCAGAGGGGGAAGAGAAAGATCAGACCAAGAAGGGGAAGCAGGGAGGAACGGCAGAACACCAGTCGCCGGACAATCGCCGGGAATCGCCACCAAACACCAGTCTCTGTAGCTAGCGGCCTCCCCGCCGGTAGTATAGTCGTTTTTCTGCAAGTCAGTGATTACGAAGATGTTGCATCCTATACAGTCACGGAGAAAGGTAGGGACACGATTAATCCATATGCGCCTCCTCCTAATCGTAACCACGCTAGTTTATTTGCCATATTTTCTTTTAACACAAGGATCGACCTGGTGGTTTCAGAACAAGTAAATAACTCAAAATCATTATATTTGTGACTAGGGTACTCCAAAATCATCGCTTTCGTCAAAAATCAGAGAAGACCATGACTTTTACGTCAAGTTTCCATTGTGTTGAAAATCATAGAAGACCGTCACTTTTGCGTCACTTTGGTTAGGGTACTCCAACACCATTGCACGACGAATCCATCGGTTTACTAGAATAATGACCAAGAGAATAAAAATCTGGCTCGGACATTTCATCAAACATGTAGAGTGCGAGGTGTATATACGGATGAGTTGGACGTATTGGGGCGGCGTCCGGTGGCGACGACCTTGATCGATCACGTCATGGTTGGCAGCGGTGTGGATTCGGGCCTCCGTCGGCGAAGCCCTGTGTTGTGGATGACAGCGGAGCAATGATGGCGGCTAAACTGCGGTGACGGTTGTGCGGACGAGGCCAAAAGAGAAGAGAAGAAGGGCTGGTCGGGCAAGGAAGGGGATGGCGGGGACGGATATGGACGAATTGGCGCGTGCCCTAGCGGTCAGTCCTGCAGTCCTACGTGGCGGGCGGGCCCGGGCGTCCCCATATCCGCCCCAGATATGGGGAGTGCCGGTCAATCTGGACATTTGGACCGAATTTGCCAGCCGCTGTTGCGTGACAATTTTCGCGTGAGTCAGTGACCGGGTAGGCTGACCGGGAGTTTGGGGTGCCCATGAAAAACCTTACCACAGCTTAAAATACAAAATGTTTTTCTATTTGTATACGACGGTGAGAAACCAGTCCATATGAAAATTGCAATTCCTGCACGTAACCAGTGTCGGAGACATAGTCATTCCCATAGATACAAAGTTTTAAAATTGCAGAGGCTTTCGCGTTCCTGTCAAGAACAGCAGACAGAACACACAACGTGCTTGATTCGACGATACAGAAGAAGGCTCATGGCAACAACACCGGAACGTCAAGAATGCCCTCCTTCTCCTTCCTTGATCCGACGACATGACACAGACGAACGCCGATCGAGTCTACCAGATGGTCTGGATGACGGGGACGTGCTTGATCTTGTGGTGGTCCTGGCCGCCGTCCTCCTTGATCCTCCCCACCATCTTGGGCATGCTGTACAGCACCACCTCCTCCAGCTCCTTCATCCCGCCCAGCGCCTCCGGGAGCATCTCCATCTTGGCGCACCGCAGCAGCGTCAGCCGGGCCAGCGCCGCCATCGACCCGGCGCTCACCGCCCACTCCTCCAGGTCCGGCAGCCCCAGCCTCAGCTTCTGCAGGCTGCGGAACGCGCCGTCCCCGAACTCCAGCCGCTCGCCCTCGTACGCGCCCCACATCAGCGTTAGCTCCGCCAGGCTCGGCAGCTCGCCCAGCATGTCCACGAACCCCTGCCCCACCATCGTGCCCCACATCGACAGCCGCGTCAGGTTCGGCCGGATGTACCGGACCGCCACCTCGTCGGCGCCATCAGCATCATCCTCCTCCTCCATGGCCCCCACCAGCCTCAGGCTCTGCAGCCGCCGCAGGCTCGCGACGGTGAACACGGCCGGCGGCAGCGACTCGCCCTGCAGCACCAGGTGCACCAGCAGGTCCAGGCTCTCCAGCGCCGTCACCAGCGTTCCGGCGTTCGCGGCCGTCAGCCCGCTCAGCTCCAGCGACCGGAGGTTGGTGGCCCTCCCCAGCGGGTTGCCGGCGACGGCGCGCGTGTCCCAGCCGCGCGGCTGCACGCCGTGGAGCGTCTGGAGGCTGTACAGGTCGCCCAGGCACCTGGGCAGCGCGAACGGCGCCACCACGTGCCGCAGCGTCGGGATCGTCCAGAACGCGGCGGTCACGCCCAGCACGCCGCCGCTCCGGCCCTTGAGGATCAGCGACTGCAGGTTCACCAGCTTGCTTATCGTGCTCGGCAGCCTCTCCAGCTGCCCGCACTGGAGGCCCAGGTACCTTATGTGGATCATCGAGCCGAGCTCGTCTGGAAGCTTCTTGAGCTCGAGGCCATGGATGTCGATGACGCGGAGGAACTTGGACGCGTGGAGGAAGCCCAGGTCGGTGGAGTGGATGCAGACGCTGGGCTTCGCGGCACCGCCGCTGGCGAAGTCGCAGACGATGGTGCGGAGCTTGGGCAGCGCGTTGCCGAGGTGGACGTGCCTGTCCGTGGTGTTCTGGACGGCGAGGCGGCGCACGGTGGCCGGGGCGAGCACGTCGGTGCTGTCGTGGCTCTCGACGAAGCACGCCTCCTGAGCCTCTTCCTGCGCGAAAGCGTGGAGGCGGTCGTGCACCACCACCGCCGTCACGGTGGCGAACTCGTCCTTGTCCACCAGCTGCACCATGCACCGGGAGATGAGCTCCTTGAGGTACCCCTGCCCGACCTCCTCCATGGTGCTCCCGCGCCGCGGCCGCACGAACCCCTCGGCCACCCACAGCCGCACCAGCCTCGCCGCGTCCACGGGGGCGCTCTCCGGCATCGCCGCGAAGTAGAGGAAGCACGACTTGAGGTGGTGCGGCAGGTCGTCGAACGCCAGCGACATGATGCGCCGGGCACCGCCGCTCCCGCTCTTGCAATGCTGCGGCTGGTCCTTGGCCGCCAGCAGCTGCGCCATCACCTGGTCCCACTCCGCAGGCAGCTCCTTGGACCGGAGCACGCCGGCGAGGACGACGACGGAGAGCGGCAGGCCGCGGGTGATCCGGAACACGTCCTGGTAGTACCTTGACTTGTAGCGGCCGGGGCAGTCGCCGCGGAGGCCGAACACCCGGCGCCGGAACAGTTCGTACGTGTTCTCCGGGCTGAGCCGCGTGAGCTCGATGGGGTCGTACGTCGGCCCGCCGGCGTAGCCCACCACCTCCAGCCCCGCCGCGTCGGTGACCAGCACCACCCTGCTGCCGTTGCCCTCGTCGGGGAGCGACGCACGGAGGCTGTTCCAGTCGGCGACGGCGATGCTGCCGTCCACGACGACAAGGTACCGCCTGCCGGTCATGTTCCGGAACAGCGAGTTGCTGATGTCCTTGCCGCCCTTGGCGTCGCAGCCGCCGTCCTCCGCGCTCTGGCCGTTGGACGGGGACCGGCGGAGCTGGGAGGTGGCCTGCCGGTGGATGTCGCGGAGCACGTCGGCGGGGCGGCTGTTGGGAGGGAGCACGGTCCAGGTGCGTATGGCGAAGTGGTTGCGGACCTCGGGGCTCTGGTAGACCTTGCGCGCGAGCGTGGTCTTGCCGATGCTGCTCTCGCCGACGATGGAGACGAGGGCGCGGCCGGGGACGGCGTCGACGTCGAGCAGCTGCTCCCTGAGCATGTCGCTGTACTTGCCGAAGCCGACGGTGTACTCTTCCAGATCGTCCCTGCACCCAAATTCACTAAACCAGTCAGCTGCTTGCGTCATTATTCTCATAATGCAGTGATTAAATCTCGTTAACTGCTAGCTACTCCATGGTTAGCTCCTCGACGACAGAACAGTGGCAACCAATAATTTGATGTCATTTTCAGCGTGAGACGTCCTGGCATATAAAATGAAGTAGCTTGACAATTCAGGAGAATCTACATTGTTTAACTCAAGCAGGCAGTCATTGGAAGTATCTGTTGCATTTTAATTTTACATGCGTTCGGTGTCATTTTCATTTTCAGAGAGTAAAATTCTGTAAGCTGCGTGATAGTTCAGCAGAATCTTTGCTCGCAGAACAAGACGAAGATAAAAGACAGCGGAATAATCAAGGAAGAAATCTCAGAACAAACAAATAATCAAGCAGTAGGTTCGTATCTTTCAACTCTTCATTTTTGTTACTGATTATGTCTCTGATTTTGCGTGGTGGTTTTGGCTGAAAGAAAGAAAAGAACCGGAGAGGATGAACATACAGAAGTAAATTTGGGAGCGTGGGTGCGCGCGTACCAGGCGGCGAGGGTGGTGGCGGAGGAGGCGGCCCAGGCGGGCGAGGCGGCGTGCTCGATGTGGTAGGCGGCGCGGTTGGCGGAGATCTCGTCGAGCCGCTTCCTGATCTGGCGGACGCGCGCCGAGAGGTCGTGGCGGAGCGCGACCTGCAGCCCCGCGCAGCGCGGCCGCCAGCGGCGCCAGCTCCAGCGCCACCCGGAGCAGCGCGCCCCCGTGCCGGGGAGCGGCGGGGCCGGGCCGCGGTGCCGACGGCGGCGCCCGGCGCGGTGGAGGAAGTCGTCGAGCGCGTCCTCGGCCTCGAAGGCGACGTCGCGGGTCTGGCGGCACCCAGACGGCGACGAACTCGTCGTCACGGAGGCGGCGCCTGCGGTCGGCGTCGCGGATGAAGGTGTGGAGCCACTCGAGCTTGTCGCGGAGCAGGCGCACGTCGTCGCCCACCTCCAGCAGCACCGCCGCCTCCCACGCCACCAGCTCCGCCACCTTCGCCAGCACCGTCGTGATCGCCGTCTCCGCCATTGCTCTCTCCGATGTGCTTGCTCGCTCGCTCGCTCGCTCTGTGTGGTCTCTGGCTGACTGGCTCTCGTTCTGGGCTTGGATGGATGGAGTTTGGTGGAGTCAAGGTCAATGGTGGCGCCGGCGACGGGGAGCTGTGGGAAGCTCGTCGGTTCAGTGGCGGGTAGTATATACTGGATGGATCGATCCGTGCATGTGCAGTGCAGCTGAGATGGTTGGGGATGGTAAGAAAGGTGCAGTCAGTGTGAGGCCAAGGAGAAACGAACAACATCCACCGTGCACACCTGCTTTCCACATTGGCGGCTCCTTTAGCAAATACCCTCATCCAATACAATGTAGTCCCTCCGATTTTTTTAGTCTGCACATAAATTTTGATTAAAGTCAAACTTAGTAAAGCTTGACTAGTTTTATAAGAAAAAATATCAACAATCACAGTATGAAATTAATATTATTAGATGCATCATGAAATGAAATTTTCATACCATATAGCATTAATATTGTAGATGATGATATTTCTTGGTATGAATTTGATCAATCTTTGTGTAGTTTGACTTTGACCAGATTTCGTATGTAGACTAAAAAGAAACGAAGGGAGTATATACAACAATACACATAGCAGATACTTGTATTGTTTAGTAAATATAAAAATAATAGTATATCATTGAATTTAAAAAATAGGAAATGTATTTTTAATATGATAGACATTCTTGATAATATACATGAAAATGTTTAATGCGTTGTCAAAAGATTTTTTTAAGCCATCAAAAGATTGTTGGTGCGGATGGTCACTGCTTTATATTGCCAATCTCTGTTTTCATTGCTTTGTTGTTTTTCTTCTTCCTCCGCCGATATAGCTTTGGTCTTGTATGACTTTGTCTTTTGTGAGTGTTATCGTTTTGTGTTTATGTGTGTGTGAGTGTGTTGTGTTGGTTGTGTGTGTCATAGTTATGCAGAGCCTGGGTGTGTACTCATTATGATTGTATCCCTCGATGCTATATTATGAGTTTATGAAAAACTATTGGAAATATGCCCTAGAGGCAATAATAAAATGGTTATTATTATATTTCCTTGTTCATGATAATTGTCTATTGTTCATGCTATAATTGTGTTATCCGGAAATCGTAATACATGTGTGAATACATAGACCACAACATGTCCCTAGTGAGCCTCTAGTTGACTAGCTCGTTAATCAATAGATGGTTACGGTTTCCTGACCATGGACATTGGATGCCATTGATAATGGGATCACATCATTAGGAGAATGATGTGATGGACAAGACCCAATCCTAAGCATAGCACAAGATCGTGTAGTTCGTCTGCTAGAGCTTTTCTAAGTGTCAAGTATCATTTCCTTAGACCATGAGATTGTGCAACTCCCGGATACCGTAGGAGTGCTTTGGGTGTACCAAACGTCACAACGTAACTGGGTGGCTATAAAGGTACACTACAGGTATCTCCGAAAGTGTCTGTTGGGTTGGCATGAATCGAGACTGAGATTTGTCACTCCGTATGACGAAGAGGTATCTCTGGGCCCACTCGATAATGCATCATCATAATGAGCTCAGTGTGACTAAGTAGTTGGTCACGGGATCATGCATTACGGAACGAGTAAAGTGACTTGCCGGTAACGAGATTGAACGAGGTATTGGGATACCGACGATCGAATCTCGGGCAAGTAACGTACCGATTGACAAAGGGAATTGTATACGTGATTGCTTGAATCCTCGACATCGTGGTTCATCCGATGAGATCATCGTGGAACATGTGGGAGTCAACATGGGTATCCAGATCCCGCTGTTGGTTATTGGCCGGAGAGTTGTCTCGGTCATGTCTGCATGGTTCCCGAACCCATAGGGTCTACACACTTAAGGTTCGATGACGCTAGGGTTATTAGGAAGACTTGTATGTGATTACCGAATGTTGTTCGGAGTCCAGGATGAGATCCCGGACATCACAAGGAGTTCCGGAATGGTCCGGAGGTGAAGATTTATATGTAGGAAGTTGTCATACGGTCACCGGAAAGGTTCCGGGGCATATCGGTATTGTACCGGGGCCACCGGAGGGGTTCCGGGGGTCCACCGGGAGGGGCCACCTCTCTCGGAGGGCCTAATGGGCCGTAGAGGAAAGGGAACCAGCCCTACATGGGCTGGGCGCAGCCCCCCTCCCAATGGGCCCATGCGCCTAGGGTTGGGGGGCACCCTAAAGGGGGCGCTCCCCTTGCTTGGGGGGCAAGCCCCCTCCCCTTGGCCGCCGCCCCGCCTCTAGATCTCATCTAGAGGGGGCCGGCCCCCTTCCTCCTTCCCCTATAAATAGAGGGGCAAGGGGAGGGCTGACCACCACATCCAAGGCGCAGCCCCTCCCCTCCCCAACACCTCTCCTTCCCCGTAAGAGCTTGGCGAAGCCCTGCCGGAGTACTGCTGCTCCACCATCACCACGCCGTCGTGCTGCTGTTGGAGCCCTCTTCCTTAACCTCTCCCTCCTCCTTGCTGGATCAAGGCGCGGGAGACGTCCTCGCTCCTTACGTGTGTTGAACGCGGAGGTGCCGTCCGTTCGGCGCTAGGATCATCGGTGATTTGGATCACAACGAGTACGACTCCATCATCCCCGTTCTCTTGAACACTTCCGCTTAGCGATCTACAAGGGTATGTAGATGCACTCCTCTTCCCCTCGTTGCTAGATGACTCCATAGATTGATCTTGGTGATGCGTAGAAAATTTTAAATTTCTGCTACGATCCCCAACAGTGGCATCATGAGCTAGGTCTATGCGTAGTTTCTATGCACGAGTAGAACACAAGTTGTTGTGGGCATCGATTTTGTCAATTTACTTGCCGTTACTAGTCTTATCTTGATTCGGCAGCATCGTGGGATGAAGCGGCCCGGACCGACCTTACACGTACGCTTACGTGAGACTGGTTCCACCGACTGACATGCACTAGTTTCATAAGGTGGCTAGCGGGTGTCTGTCTCTCCCACTTTAGTCGGATCGGATTCGATGAAAAGGGTCCTTATGAAGGGTAAATTGAAATTGGCATATCACGTTGTGGTTTTGGCGTAGGTAAGAAACGTTCTTGCTAGAAACCTATAGCATCCACGTAAAAACTTGCAACAACAATTAGAGGACGTCTAACTTGTTTTTGCAGCATATGCCGTGTGATGTGATATGGCCAAAAGGATGTGATGAATGAGATTGATCATGTTCTTGTAATAGGAATCACGACTTGCATGTCGATGAGTATGACAAACGGCAGGAGCCATAGGAGTTGTCTTAATTTATTTATGACCTGCGTGTCAACTTATACGTCATGTAATTACTTTACTTTATCGCTAACCGTTAGCCATAGTAGTAGAAGTAATAGTTGACGAGACAACTTCATGAAGACACGATGATGGTGATCATGATGATGGAGATCATGGTGTCATGCCGGTGACGACGATGATCATGACGCCCCGAAGATGGAGATCAAAAAGGAGCAAAATGATATTGGCTATATCATGTCACTATTTGATTGCATGTGATGTTTATCATGTTTTACATCTTATTTGCTTAGAACGAAAGTAGCATATGTTGGGGAACGTAGCATAAATTCAAAATTTTCCTACGTGTCACCAAGATCTATCTATGGAGTCATCTAGCAACGAGGGAGGAGTGGATCTACATACCCTTGTAGATCGCGCGCGGAAGCGTTCAAGAGAACGGGGTTGATGGAGTCGTACTCGTCATGATCCAAATCACCGATGATCCTAGTGCCGAACGGACGGCACCTCCGCGTTCAACACACGTACGGAGCAGCGATGTCTCCTCCTTCTTGATCCAGCAAGGGGGAAGGAGAGGTTGATGGAGATCCAGCAACACAACGGCGTGGTGGTGGAAGTAGCGGGATTCCAACAGAGCTTCGCCAAGCGCTGCGGGAGGAGGGAGATGTGTCATGGGAGGGAGAGGGAGGCGCCAGGGCTTAGGTGTTGCTGCCCTCCCTTTGTTGGGGAACGTAGCAGAAATTCAAAATTTTCCTACGTGTCACCAAGATCTATCTATGGAGAAACCAGCAACGAGGGGAAGGAGAGTGCATCTACATACCCTTGTAGATCGCTAAGCGGAAGTGTTCAAGTGAACGGGGTTGATGGAGTCGTACTCGTCGTGATTCAGATCACCGATGATCCTAGTGCCGAACGGACGGCACCTCCGCGTTCAACACACGTACAGCTCGACGATGTCTCCCACGCCTTGATCCAGCAAGGAGAGAGGGAGAGGTTGAGGAAGACTCCATCCAGCAGCAGCACAACGGCGTGGTGGTGATGGAGGAGCGTGGTAGTCCAGCAGGGCTTCGCCAAGCACCGCAAGATATGAGGAGAAGGGAGAGAGGTAGGGCTGCGCCAAGAGGAGAAGTTCTCATGTCTTATGGGCAGCCCCATGCCTCTATTTATATAGGGGAGGGAGAGGGCTGCGCCCCCATCTAGGGTTTCCCCCCAAGGGGTGCGGCCAGCCCTAGATGGGGCTTGGGGAGGCGGCCAAGAGGGGGAGAGAGGGGAGGCGCCCACTAGGTGGGCCTTAAGGCCCATCTGGACTAGGGTTTGCCCCCTCCCACTCTCCCCTGCGCCTTGGGCTCCTTGTGGGGGGCGCACCAGCCCACCTGGGGCTGGTTCCCTCCCACACATGGCCCATGCAGCCCTCCGGGGTTGGTGGCCCCACTTGGTGGACCCCCGGGACCCTCCCGGTGGTCCCGGTACGTTACCGATAACCCCCGAAACTTTTCCGGTGACCAAAACAGGACTTCCCATATATAAATCTTTACCTCCGGACCATTCCGGAACTCCTCGTGACGTCCGGGATATCATCCGGGACTCCGAACAACATTCTATAACCACATACAAACTTCCTTTATAACCCTAGCGTCATCGAACCTTAAGTGTGTAGACCCTACGGGTTCGGGAGACATGCAGACATGACCGAGACGTTCTCCGGTCAATAACCAACAGTGGGATCTGGATACCCATGTTGGCTCCCACATGTTCCACGATGATCTCATCGGATGAACCACGATGTCAAGGACTCAATCGATCCAGTATACAATTCCCTTTGTCTATCGGTACGATACTTGCCCGAGATTCGATCGTCGGTATCCCGATACCTTGTTCAATCTCGTTACCGGCAAGTCTCTTTACTCGTTCCGTAACACATCATCCCGTGATCAACTCCTTGATCACACTGTGCACATTATGATGATGTCCTACCGAGTGGGCCCAGAGATACCTCTCTGTTTACACGGAGTGACAAATCCCAGTCTCGATTCGTGCCAACCCAACAGACACTTTCGGAGACACCCGTAGTGCACCTTTATAGTCACCCAGTTACGTTGTGACGTTTGGCACACCCAAAGCACTCCTACGGTATCCGGGAGTTGCACAATCTCATGGTCTAAGGAAATGATACTTGACATTAGAAAAGCTTTAGCATATGAACTACACGATCTTTGTGCTAGGCTTAGGATTGGGTCTTGTCCATCACATCATTCTCCTAATGATGTGATCCCGTTATCAACGACATCCAATGTCCATGGTCAGGAAACCGTAACCATCTATTGATTAACGAGCTAGTCAACTAGAGGCTTACTAGGGACATGGTGTTGTCTATGTATCCACACATGTATCTGAGTTTCCTATCAATACAATTCTAGCATGGATAATAAACGATTATCATGAACAAGGAAATATAATAATAATCAATTTATTATTGCCTCTAGGGCATATTTCCAACAGTCTCCCACTTGCACTAGAGTCAATAATCTAGTTCACATCGATATGTGATTAACACTCAAGGTCACATCCCCATGTGACTAACACCCAAAGAGTTTACTAGAGTCAATAATCTAGTTCACATTTACCATGTGATTAACACTCGATGAGTTCTGGGTTTGATCATGTTATGCTTGTGAGAGAGGTTATAGTCAACGGGTCTGAACCTTTCAGATCCGTGTGTGCTTTACAAATCTCTATGTCATCTCCTAGATGCAGCTACCACGTTCTATTTGGAGCTATTCCAAATAATTGTTCTACTTGGAGCTATTCTAAATTGTTGCTCCATTATATGTATCCGGTATCTCTACTCAGAGCTATCCGGATAGGTGTTAAGCTTGCATCGACGTAACCCTTTACGACGAACTCTTTTACCACCTCCATAATTGAGAAAATTCCTTAGTCCACTAGTTACTAAGGATAACTTTGACCGCTGTCCTGTGATCCATTCTTGGATCACTTTTGTACCCCTTGACTGACTCATGGCAAAGCACATTTCAGGTGCGGTACACAGCATAGCATAGAGCCTATGTCTTAAGCATAGGGGACGACCTTCGTTCCTTTCTCTCTATTCTGCCGTGGTCGAGCTTTAAGTCTTAACTTCATACCTTACAACTTAGGCAAGAACTCCTTCTTTGACTGATCCATCTTGAACACCTTCAAGATCATGTCAAGGTATGTGCTGGTTTGAAAGTACTATTAAGCGTTTTGATCTATCCTTATAGATCTTGATGCTCAATGTTCAAGTAGCTTAATCCAGGCTTTTCCATTGAAAAATACTTTCCAAATAACCCTATATGCTTTCCACAAATCCTACGTCATTTCCGATCAACAATATGTTAACAACATATACTCATCGGAAATTCTATAGTGCTCCCACTCACTTCTTTGGAAATACAAGTTACTCATAAACTTTGTATACACCCAAAATCTTTGATCATCATCAAAGCATACATTCCAACTCCGAGATGCTCACTCCAGTCCTCAGAAGGATTGCTGGAGCTTTGCATACTTATTAGCATATTTCAGGATAGACAAAACCTTCCGGTTGTATCACATACAACCTTTCCTCAAAAATCGTCGAGGAAACAATGTTTTGACATCCTATCTGCAAGATTTCATAAATGATGCAGTAGTTGCTAATATAATTCCAACAGACTCTTAGCATCGCTACGAGTGAGAAAGTCTCACCGCACTCAACTCCTTGAACTTGTCGGGAAACTTCTTAACGACAAGTCGAGCTTTCTTCAATGGTGACACTTACCATCATTGTCTGTCTTCCTTTCAAAATCCATCTGTACTCAACAGCCTTACGACCATCAAGTAGTTCTTCCAAAGTCTACACTTTGTTTTCATATATGGATCCTCTCTCGGATTACATGGCCTCGAGCCATTTATCAGAATCCGGGCCCACCATCGCTTCTCCATAGCTCGTAGGTTCATTGTTGTCTAGCAACATGACTTCCAAGACAGGATTACTGTACCACTCTGAAGTAGTACGTATCCTTGTCACCCTATGAGGTTTGGGAGTGACTTGATCTGAAGTTTCATGATCACTATCATAAGCTTCTACTTCAATTGGTGTAGGTGCCACAGGAACAACTTCCTGTGCCCTGCTACACACTGGTTGAAGTGATGGTTCAATAACCTCATCAAGTCTCCACCATCCTCCCACTCAATTCTTTCGAGAGAAAATTTTCCTCGAGAAAGGACCCAATTCTAGAAACAATTCATATTGCTTTCGGATCTGAATTAGGAGGTATACCCAACTGTTTTGGGTGTCCTATGAAGATGTACTTTATCCGCTTTGGGTTCGAGCTTAATCCTGAAACTTTTTCACATAAGCGTCGCAGCCCCAAACCTTTAAGAAACGACAACTTAGGTTTCTCTAAACCATAATTCATACGGTGTCATCTCATCGGAATTACGTGGTGCCCTATTTAAAGTGAATGTGGTTGTCTTTAATGCCTAACCCATAAACTATCGTGGCAGTTCGATAAGAGACATCATGGTATGCATCATATCCAATAGGGTGCAACTATGATGTTCGGACATACCATCACATTATGGTGTTCCAGGCGGTATTAATTGCGAAACAATTTCCACAATGTCTTAATTGTGTGCCAAAACTCGTAACTCAGATATTCATCTCCATGATCATATCATAGACATTTTATCCTCTTGTCACAATGATCTTCTACTTCACTCTGAAATTACTTGAACCATTCAATAATTCAGACTTGTGTTTCATCAAGTAAATATTCTCAACATCTACTCGAATCATCTGTGAAGTAAGAACATAACGATATTCACTGCATGCCTCAGCACTCATTGGACTGCACACATCAAAATGTGTTACTTCTAACAAGTTGCTATCTTGTTCCATCTTACTGAAAACGAGGCTTTTCAGTCATCCTGCCCATGTGGTATGATTTGCATATCTCAAGTGATTCAAAATCAAGTGAGTCCAAACGATTCATCTGCATGGAGTTTCTTCATGCATATGCACCAATAGACATGGTTCGCATGTCTCAAACTTTTCAAAAACGAGTGAGTCCAAAGATCCATCAACATGGAGCTTCTTCATGCGTTTTAAACCAATATGACTTACATGGCAGTGACACCAGTAAGTGGTACTATCATTACTATCTTTTGGCATGAAAATGTGTATCACTACGATCGAGATTCAATAAACCATTTTTAGGTGCAAGACCACTGAAGGTATTATTCAAATAAATAGAGTAACCATTATTCTCTTTAAATGAATAACCGTATTGCGATAGACATAATCCAATCATGTCTATGCTCAACGCAAACACCAATCTCGATGGTAGAGGGAGCGTGCGATGCTTGATCATATCAACATTGGAAACACTTCCAACACATATCGTCTGCTCACCTTTAGCTAGTCTCCATTTATTCCGTAGCCTTTTGTTTCGAGTTACTAACACTTAGCAACCGAATCGGTATCTAATACCCTGGTGCTACTAGGAGTACTAGCAAAGTACACATTAGCACAATGTATATCCAATATACTTCTATCGACCTTGCCAGCCTTATCATCTACCAAGTATCTAGGGTAATTCTGCTCCAGTGGTTGTTCCCCTTATTACAGAAGCACTTAGTCTCGGGTTTGGGTTCAACCTTGGGTTTCTTCACTAGAGCAGCAGCTGAATTGCCGTTTCATGAAGTATCCCTTCTTGCCCTTGCCCTTCTTGAAACTAGTGGTTTCACAACCATCAACAATTGATGCTCCTTCTTGATTTCTACTTTCGCGATGTCTAACAACGCGAATACCTCAAGGATCATCTCTATCCTTGATATGTTATAGTTCATCACGAAGCTCTAGCAGCTTGGCGGCAATGACTTTGGATAAACATCACTATCTTATCTGGAAGATCAACTCCCACTCGATTCAAGCGATTGTTGCACTCAGACAATCTGAGCACAAGCTTAACGATTGAGCTTTTCTCCGTTAGTTTGCAGTTTAAGAAAATCGTCTGAGGTCTTATACCTCTTGACGTGGGCACGAGCCTGAAATCCCAATTTCAGCCCTCGAAACATATCATATGTTCCGCGACGTTTCAAAAACGTCTTTGGTGCCTCAACTCTAAACCGTTTAACTGAACTATCACGTAGTTATCAAAACGTGTATGTCAGATGTTCGCAACAACCACAGACAATGTTCGAGGTTCAGCACACTGAGCGGTGCATTAAGGACATAAGCCTTCTATGAAGCAATGAGGACAATCCTCAGTTTACGGACCTAGTCCGCATAATTGCTACTATCAACTTTCAACTAAACTTTCTCTAGGAACATATCTATACAGTAGAACTATAGCGTGAGCTACGACATAATTTGCAAAAACCTTTTGACTATGTTCAGGATAATTAAGTTCATCTTATGAACTCCCACTCAGATAGACATCCCTCTGGTCATCTAAGTGATCACATGATCCGAGTCAAACTAGGTCGTGTCCGATCATCACGTGAGACGGACTAGTCATCATCGGTGAACATCTTCATGTTGATCGTATCTACTATACGACTCATGCTCGACCTTTCGGTCTCCGTGTTCCGAGGCCATGTCTGTACATGCTAGGCTCGTCAAGTTAACCCTAAGTGTTTCGCGTGTGTAAATCTGTCTTACAACCGTTGTATGTGAACGTTAGAATCTAACACCCGATCATCACGTGGTGCTTCGAAACACGAACTGTCGCAACGGTGCACAGTTAGGGGAGAACACTTCTTGAAATTGTTGTAAGGGATCATCTTATTTACTACCGTCGTCCTAAGTAAACAAGATGCATAAACATGATAAACATCACATGCAATCAAATAGTGACATGATATGGCCAATATTATTTTGCTCCTTTTGATCTTCATCTTCGGGGCTCCATGATCATCATCGTCACCGGCATGACACCATGATCTCCATCATCATGATCTCCATCATCGTGTCTTCATGAAGTTGTCACGCCAACGACTACTTCTACTACTATGGCTACCGGTTAGCAATAAAGTAAAGTAATTACATGGCGTTGTTCAATGACACGCAGGTCATACAATAAATAAAGACAACTCCTATGGCTCCTGCCGGTTGTCATACTCATCGACATGCAAGTCGTGAATCCTATTACAAGAACATGATCAATCTCATACATCACATATCATTCATCACATTCTTGTTGGCCATATCACATCACAAAGCATACCCTGCAAAAACAAGTTAGACGTTCTCTAATTGTTGTTTGCATGTTTTACGTGGCTGCTATGGGTTTCTAGCAAGAACGTTTCTTACCTACGCAAAACCACAACGTGATATGCCAATTGCTATTTACCCTTCATAAGGACCCTTTTCATCGAATCGTTCCGACTAAAGTGGGAGAGACTGGCACCCGCTAGCCACCTTATGCACCAAGTGCATGTCAATCGGTGGAACCTGTCTCACGTAAGAGTACGTGTAAGGTCGGTCCGGGCCGCTTCATCCCACAATACCGTCGAAACAAGATTGGACTAGTAACAGCAAGCATATTGAACAAAATCAACGCCCACAACTACTTTGTGTTCTACTCGTGCAAAGAATCTACGCAATAGACCTAGCTCATTATGCCACTGTTGGGGAACGTAGCAGAAATTCAAAATTTTCCTACGTGTCACCAAGATCTATCTATGGAGAAACCAGCAACGAGGGGAAGGAGAGTGCATCTACATACCCTTGTAGATCGCTAAGCGGAAGCGTTCAAGTGAACGGGGTTGATGGAGTCGTACTCGTCGTGATTCAGATCACCGATGATCCTAGTGCCGAACGGACGGCACCTCCGTGTTCAACACACGTACAGCTCGACGATGTCTCCCACGCCTTGATCCAGCAAGGAGAGAGGGAGAGGTTGAGGAAGACTCCATCCAGCAGCAGCACAACGGCGTGGTGGTGATGGAGGAGCGTGGTAGTCCAGCAGGGCTTCGCCAAGCACCGCAAGATATGAGGAGAAGGGAGAGAGGTAGGGCTGCGCCAAGAGGAGAAGTTCTCATGTCTTATGGGCAGCCCCAGGCCTCTATTTATATAGGGGAGGGAGAGGGCTGCGCCCCCATCTAGGGTTTCCCCCGCAAGGGGTGCGGCCAGCCCTAGATGGGGCTTGGGGAGGCGGCCAAGAGGGGGAGAGAGGGGAGGCGCCCACTAGGTGGGCCTTAAGGCCCATCTGGACTAGGGTTTGCCCCCTCCCACTCTCCCCTGCGCCTTGGGCTCCTTGTGGGGGGCGCACCAGCCCACCTGGGGCTGGTTCCCTCCCACACATGGCCCATGCAGCCCTCCGGGGTTGGTGGCCCCACTTGGTGGACCCCCGGGACCCTCCCGGTGGTCCCGGTACGTTACCGATAACCCCCGAAACTTTTCCGGTGACCAAAACAGGACTTCCCATATATAAATCTTTACCTCCGGACCATTCCGGAACTCCTCGTGACGTCCGAGATATCATCCGGGACTCCGAACAACATTCGGTAACCACATACAAACTTCCTTTATAACCCTAGCGTCATCGAACCTTAAGTGTGTAGACCCTACGGGTTCGGGAGACATGTAGACATGACTGAGACGTTCTCCGGTCAATAACCAACAGCGGGATCTGGATACCCATGTTGGCTCCCACATGTTCCACGATGATCTCATCGGATGAACCACGATGTCAAGGACTCAATCGATCCCGTATACAATTCCCTTTGTCTATCGGTACGATACTTGCCCGAGATTCGATCGTCGGTATCCCGATACCTTGTTCAATCTCGTTACCGGCAAGTCTCTTTACTCGTTCCGTAACACATCATCCCGTGATCAACTCCTTGATCACACTGTGCACATTATGATGATGTCCTACCGAGTGGGCCCAGAGATACCTCTCCGTTTACACGGAGTGACAAATCCCAGTCTCGATTCGTGCCAACCCAACAGACACTTTCGGAGACACCCTTAGTGCACCTTTATAGTCACCCAGTTACGTTGTGATGTTTGGCACACCCAAAGCACTCCTACGGTATCCGGGAGTTGCACAATCTCATGGTCTAAGGAAATGATACTTGACATTAGAAAAGCTTTAGCATACGGACTACACGATCTTTGTGCTAGGCTTAGGATTGGGTCTTGTCCATCACATCATTCTCCTAATGATGTGATCCCGTTATCAACGACATCCAATGTCCATGGTCAGGAAACCGTAACCATCTATTGATTAACGAGCTAGTCAACTAGAGGCTTACTAGGGACATGGTGTTGTCTATGTATCCACACATGTATATGAGTTTCCTATCAATACAATTCTAGCATGGATAATAAACGATTATCATGAACAAGGAAATATAATAATAATCAATTTATTATTGCCTCTAGGGCATATTTCCAACACCCTTCCCCTCACTATATATAGGGCCAAGGGAGAGGGGGGGCGCAGCCTTGGCCCTTCCTCCAAGGAAGGGTGCGGCCAGGGAGGAGTCCATCCTCCCCAAGGCACCTAGGAGGTGCCTTCCCCTTTTAGGACTCTTCCTTTCCCTCATCTCTTGGCGCATGGGCCTCTTGGGGCTGGTGCCCTTGGCCCATATAGGCCAAGGCACACACCCCTACAGCCCATGTGCCCCCCCGGGGTAGGTGGACCCCCTTGGTGGACCCCCGGACCCCTTTCGGCACTCCCGGTACAATACCGATAATGCGCGAAACTTTTCCGGCGACCAAAACAAGACTTCCCATATATAAATCTTTACCTCCGGACCATTCCGGAACTCCACGTGATGTCCGGGATCTCATCCGGGACTCCGAACAACTTTCGGGTTACCGCATACTAATATCTCTATAACCCTAGCGTCACCGAACCTTAAGTGTGTAGACCCTACGGGTTCGGGAGACATGCAGACATGACCGAGATGACTCTCCGGTCAATAACCAACAACGGGATCTGGATACCCATGTTGGCTCCCACATGTTCCACGATGATCTCATCGGATGAACCACGATGTCAAGGACTTAATCAATCCCGTATACAATTCCCTTTGTCTAGCGGTACGATACTTGCCCGAGATTCGATCGTCGGTATCCCGATACCTTGTTCAATCTCGTTACCGGCAAGTCCCTTTACTCGTTTCATAACACATCATCCCGTGATCAACTCCTTGATCACATTGTGCACATTATGATGATGTCCTACCGAGTGGGTCCAGAGATACCTCTCCGTTTACACGGAGTGACAAATCCCAGTCTTGATTCGTGCCAACCCAACAGACACTTTCGGAGATACCTGTAGTGTACCTTTATAGCCACCCAGTTACGTTGTGACGTTTGGCACACCCAAAGCACTCCTACGGTATCCGGAGTTGCACAATCTCATGGTCTAAGGAAATGATACTTGACATTAGAAAAGCTTTAGCATACGAACTACATGATCTTGTGCTAGGCTTAGGATTGGGTCTTTGTCCATCACATCATTCTCCTAATGATGTGATCCCGTTATCAATGACATCCAATGTCCATGGTCAGGAAACCGTAACCATCTATTGATCAACGAGCTAGTCAACTAGAGGCTTACTAGGGACAGGGTGTTGTCTATGTATCCACACATGTATCTGAGTTTCCTATCAATACAATTCTAGCATGGATAATAAACCATTATCATGAACAAGGAAATATAATAATAACTAATTTATTATTGCCTCTAGGGCATATTTCCAACAGTCTCCCACTTGCACTAGAGTCAATAATCCAGTTCACATCGATATGTTATTAACACTCAAGGTCACATCCCCATGTGACTAACACCCAAAGAGTTTACTAGAGTCAATAATCTAGTTCACATTACCATGTGATTAACACTCGATGAGTTCTGGGTTTGATCATGTTATGCTTGTGAGAGATGTTATAGTCAACGGGTCTGAATCTTTCAGATCCGTATGTACTTCGCAAATTTCTATGTCATCTTGTAGATGCAACTACTACGCTACATTTGGAGCTATTCCAAATAACTGTTCTACTATACGAATCCAGTTTACTACTCAGAATAATCTGGATTAGTGTCAAAGTTTGCATCGGCGTAACCCTTTACGACAAACTCTTTTACCACCTCCATAATCTAGAAAATTCCTTAGTCCACTAGTTACTAAGGATAACTTTGACCACTGTCTTGTGATCCATTCTTGGATCACTCTTGTACCCCTTGACTGACTCATGGCAAGGCACATTTCAGGTGCGGTACATAGCATGGCATACCGTATAGAGCCTATGACAAAAGCATAGGGGACGACCTTCGTCCTTCCTCTTTCTTCTGCCGTGGTCGAGCTTTAAGTCTTAACTTCATACCTTACAACTCAGGCAAGAACTCCTTTGACTGGTCCATCTTGAACACCTTCAAGATCATGTCAAGGTATGTGCTCATTTGAAAGTACCATTAAGAATTTTGATCTATCCTTATAGATCTTGATGCTCAATGTTCAAGTAGATTAATCCAGGCTTTCCATTGAAAAATACTTTCCAAATAACCCTATATGCTTTCCAGAAATTCTACGTCATTTCTGATCAACAATATGTCAACATATATTTATCAAAAATTCTATAGTGCTCCCACTCACTTCTTTGGAAATACAAGTTTCTCATCAACTTTGTATACACCCAAAACTTTGATCATCTTATCAAAGCATACATTCCAACTCCGAGATGCTTACTCCAGTCCTTAGAAGGATAGCTGGAGCTTTGCATACTTATTAGCATCTTTCAGGATTGACAAAACCTTCCGGTTTGTATCACATAGAACCTTTCCTAAAAAAACGTCGAGGAAACAATGTTTTGACATCCTATCTGCAAGATTTCATAAATAATGCAGTAATCGCTAATATAATTCCAACAGACTCTTAGCATCGCTACGAGTGAGAAAGTCTCATCGTAGTCAACTCCTTGAACTTGTCGGAAAACATCTTAACGACAAGTCGAGCTTTCTTAATGGTGACATTTACCATCATTGTCCGTCTTCCTTTTAAAATCCATCTGTACTCAACAGCCTCACGACCATCGAGCTGTTCTGTCAAAGTCTACACTTTGTTTCCATACATGGATCCTCTCTCGGATTTTATGGCCTCGAGCCATTTATCGGAATCCGGGCCCACCATCGCTTCTCCATAGCTCGTAGGTTCATTGTTGTCTAGCAACATGACTTCCAAGACAGGATTACGTACCACTCTGAAGTAGTACGCATCCTTGTCATCCCACGAGGTTTGGTAGTGACTTGATCTGAAGTTTCATGATCACTATCATAAGCTTCCACTTCAATTGGTGTAGGTGCCACAGGAACAACTCCCTGTGCCCTGTCACACACTAGTTGAAGAGACGGTTCAATAACCTCATCAAGTCTCCACCATCCTCCCACTCAATTCTTTCGAGAGAAACTTTTCCTCGAGAAAGGACCCGATTCTAGAAACAATCCCTTATTGCTTTCGGATCTGAGACAGGAGGTATACCCAACTGTTTTGGGTGTCCTATGAAGATCATTTATCCGCTTTGGGTTCGAGCTTATCAGCCTGAAACTTTTTCACATAAGCGTCGCAGCCCCAAACTTTTAAGAAATGACAGCTCAGGTTTCTCTAAACCATAGTTCATACGGTGTCATCTCATCGGAATTACGTGGTGCCCTATTTAAAGTGAATGTGGTTGTCTCTAATGCCTAACCCATAAACTATCATGGTAATTCGATAAGAGACATCATGGTATGCATCATATCCAATAGGGTGCAGTTATGATGTTCGGACACACCATCACACTATGGTGTTCTAGGCTATATTAGTTGTGAAACAATTTCCACAATGTCTTAATTCTGTGCCAAACTCGCAATTCAGATATTCATCTCTATGATCATATCATAGATATTTTATCCTCCTGTCACGACGATCTTTCAACTTCACCCTGAAATTACTTGAACCTTTCAATAATTCAGACTCGTGATTCATCAAGTAAATATACTCAACATCTACTCAAATCATATGTGAAGTAAGAACATAACGATATCCACTACATGCCTCAGCACTCATTGGACTGCACACATCAAAATGTATTACTTCCAACAAGTTGCTTTCTAGTTTCATTTTACTGAAAATGAGGCTTTCAGTCATCTTGCCCATGTGGTATGATTTGCATGTCTCAAGTGATTCAAAATCAAGTGAGTCAAAACGGTCCATTTGCATGGAGTTTCTTCATGCATATACACCAATAGACATGGTTCGCATGTCTCAAACTTTTCAAAAATGAGTGAGTCCAAAGATCCATCAACATGGAGCCTCTTCATGCGTTTTATACCGATATGACTTAAGTGGCAGTGCCACAAGTAGGTGGTACTACCATTACTATCTTATATCTTTTGGCATGAACATGTGTATCACTATGATCGAGATTCAATGAACCATTCATTTTAGGTGCAAGACCATTGAAGGTATTATTCAAATAAACAGAGTAACCATTATTCTCCTTAAATGAATAATCGTATTGCGATAGACATAATCCAATCATGTCTATGCTCAACGCAAACACCAATCTTGATGGTAGAGGGAGCGTACGATATTTGATCAACCTTGGAAATACTTCCAGCACATATCGTCATCTCATCTTTAGCTAGTCTCCGTTTATTCCGTAGCTTTTATTTCGAGTTACTAACACTTAGCAACCGAACCGGTATCTAATACCCTGGTGCTACTAGGAGTACTAGTAAAGTACACATTAACATAATACATCCAATATACTTCTATCGACCTTGGCAGCCTTCTTATCTACCAAGTATATAGGGTAATTCTGCTCCAGTGGCTGTTCCCTTTATTACAGAAGCACTCACTACTAGAAAAAGGGCTATAGATGGGATTGGCACTAATGGCACACCAGACAAGTGGTGCGCCATTAGTATATACTAATGGCGCACCACCTTCTGATGCGCCATTAGTGTTGAAACTACTAATGGCGCACCTGGCTCATGGTGCGCCATTAGTATCAATTTTTTTTGAACTAGTGCGCCTATCCAAACATACTAATGGCGCATCCATAAGAAGTGCGCCATTACTAGTTGTAACTAGTAATGGCGCACCAGTCAGAAAGTGGGCCACTAATGTTGTTTTTATTATTATTTTTTTATTCCTTTTTCTGCAAAACTACTAATGGCGCACTCACCCGCGGTGCGCCATTAGCATGTATGTACTTATGGCGCACCGAGGGGTGGTGCGCCATTAGTATTGTGGCGCCCCTACTTCGTACTCCCTCCGTCCGGGAAAAGTTGTCTCCATGACATTTTTGCAAAAAAGCCCTCCACTTTTGTCCGACCAAACCCGCAGTCCTCGTCTTGCCGCAGCGTCACTCCCCTCCCCGCAGCTTCCCGACGTTGGGCTGCTCCCCTCCCCGCCGCGCCGCGCCGCGCCGGTGAGCTCCCTCGCGCCGCTGAGCTCCCTCGCCCCGCTGAGATCCCCCGCGCCTCCTCTCCCTCCTCCACGCCGCCGCGCCGCTCCAGTTCGCTGCGTAGCTCCTCCTCTCCCCTAAAAATCCCTTCTTCCGGTGAGGTTCTCTTCGACGAGGCGCCGTTCAATCTGGAGGATGACGACAAGTTGGCGCTCGATCTGGAGCATGGCGACGGCATGGGGCGGGCGCTCTCGTCCTCGAGCTCCTAATCCACCAGATCCTCTTCCTCCTCCAGGCCCTCCTCAACATCACCGGCGACGACGGCATGGGGAAGACGACGGCGGCAGCTGCGGAAGTCAACCCCAACGAAGGCGGATCCTCCTCAACATCCCAGGCTCCTCCTCCTCCAGGTCCTCCTCGTGCTCATCTATCTCATGCCAAGTCTGAATTTGTACTGCCAAGTCTGAATTTTTCATCTTTATTGTTAAGTCTGAAGTTAGCTGACATGCTTCTCTGACTTGACATGCTTGCAATTTTGATCACTAAGAGTACTGCAGCTAGAGTATATCTCAATTTATAACAGCACATGTTGACCTTGCAGCAAGTTTACAAGGACAGCATTTCTGTCAATCTAAAGCAAGCAAACACTTAACTGAATTTGACTGTACCAATTGAACAAAGCTGCAGGGTACATTATGTTAAAGATTTCCTACTTTAGTGATTTTTAGGGGGAGCACTTAAAATTTTTAGTCAGCATTGATTTATGAGGGAGTAGAGTTTTTGACAAAAATGCTAGTGCTGTCTGTCTGTGCCTACAAAGAGGTAGTACTGCATTTGTGTCAAATTTGATTTAGTCTTAATTTAGAGCTGCGTGTAGTGCAAACTGGATGATGTAGTGCTCTGAATTTGAAGCTTTAACAGTATGTAGATAGTTCAGATCTTACTGAAGAAGAGAGGGGTTAGTAGGCAGGTTACTTCAGAGGCTTTGTTCAGATCTAACTGAATGAATAATTCAGTTAACTTTACAGGGGATCTAACTGACTGAATAAGTTTTAGGGACATGCTTTTATCAACTCTTAGTTAAGAGATTGTGGCAGTTTTCTGCAGTCTATCAGTTTGAAATTGACTTCCCTTGTTCGTATTTTACACTCATCTCTACCTGGAGAACAAATTCCTTAGTGCATAATCTGTAGCTCACCATGACAATACTGTCACATGAACAATTCAAAACAGTTAACTGAAAGT
Source organism: Triticum aestivum (assembly GCF_018294505.1). NCBI lineage: Eukaryota > Viridiplantae > Streptophyta > Magnoliopsida > Poales > Poaceae > Triticum > Triticum aestivum. The sequence continues at coordinate 681,524,772 of NC_057800.1, read as the reverse complement.
GTCTAAAAGTAGTTAAGTGTTTCCAGGATTTCTTTTTTCTTCGGCAAGGCATGATTTCTTTTTTCTTCTTCTTTTTCTCTAGTGTTGGCATGATTTCTTCAGCAAAGCATCAATATCTATTCCTATCAGTGGTTATCTAATTGAATTTTCACATGCTTCTATCAGTGGTTATCTATCTGAATTTTCACATGCTTCTATCAGTGGAAAACTTATATTGTTCGCTAACATTTTATAAACAAAACACATGGAAGCAACTCTATATATGATCCATTTTGAGTAATTAATTTGGTACTCTGTTTGCTGTTGAATTCTGCAAGTCCTTCAGTCTAAGCCTATGAGTAACACTGCTTGTTCACTAATTCAGTTTACTGTACAATTTTGTGCAGACTGAATATTGTGTGTGTATAGCACACGCTCATCAAATTACAGACTGGATGATCCGCTGCTACTCTAAGAGAAAAAACAACCCAAGTGTGACTGATTCCTCTCTCTTCTTTGCAGGATCTAATTCTTGATTCTTGCGTCGGTCTGAACTGTGCGATTTACGTTTCGTCAGAGGTGAGCCACTTTTTCCCCGCTTACTTTCTACCTGTTCGATGAAATGCGGTCGTGCTTAGAATCCTTTTTCTGTTTGGGGTTAAGATCTGTCCTATTCCCTTCTGCTCGTGCTGTTGTATATACTGTTTTTAGCATTCTTGGTAGAAGAGTTTCCTTGTGGGTAGAAAGCTTGGTTGTGTCCTGATTTATGAACTGTTTTCTTCTAGGTCTGTTCTTGGGATTCTGGTGCTGTTGATCTCGTCAAGGGCCTCATCTGCTTTCTTTCATCTTGTGAAGGTGATTATTATTAGTACTTTCCCTGCTAATTGTTTACTGTTTCAATACATTTTGTTCCTCTAACATAGTGTCTTTAGCGTTCTTGGTAGAACGGTTTTATTGTGCATGGAATGTTTTATCCTCTCACCTTATACTATTTATTTGTGTGCTTACATATATTCTTTCCTGCTTCGTATTGTGTAATTACTTCGTTTACCTAGAATGTGTGCTCTGGTGTCCTTTGTTCTTCCAATTTTGGAACTGTGGTAGCACAATGTGCATTGCTTCCGCCTTTTTATTTGTGTGAGATCGACGGGAATGGTCATGTGCTTGCTGGTGTAGAGATTGATGTTCCTGGGGATGGCCTTATAGGTAATAAACCTAGGTTTATTTTAGATTCAAATCACTTAGCTTTTTTTGAGCCATGGAACCTACAGTTTTACACTGCCAGATTGAGACATGGAAATTCATGATGTACTTTGCGAGACCCCTGTCCGTTAGTGCCTCTTTGATCGGCTCTGCTATGGCATTGGATAAGCCTTTAGTATAGTGAGCTTTGGTAGAAAATGGTTCTGCCATTCTTGAACAGCACCTGTACTAAAACTGAATAATTAAATGCAACCAACATAGACTTTCCTGCTATCTATGATTACTCAACAAGTTCTTTTAGTTTTAGTCTGACATGGTAGCTAACACCAATTGTTCATATCTATCTTCTTTGACCATACTACATATGCATAATACTGATCAATGGCAATAATCCTTATATGGCCTTTTTTATGAGCGATAATCTAACATTTATAAAATCATCTTAGGATTTCCTAATGGATCCTGTACACATTCCACCAAGGGTTATTTTGGATGCTATGCTGAACACACTCTATAGCTCCCAAAAGCTGTGTACTACACCCAGCCTACAGGAGACATTGGTATAGAGACTGATTGAGTATTATCCATCTCTGCAGCACTTGCCAAAGAGCACTGTCAAGAGATTTGTTTGTCAGTCTGAGTCATCTTGCTACTTTTGCAGGTTTATTTGCATATGAAATCACCAGAATTTTCGCCATGGCTCTGGTTCTTGACATGGTGCTTAAAAGCACTCATCCCATCTTGATTATTCGCATACAGTTTTTTGTTTTTGTTTTTACTGATTCACTTCTATCGACATTTTTTATGTCCCTTTTTATGACCAGCTTGGTCATTTGGTCTGGATGGAGTCATTCAACTCGGAAAGAAAAAAGAATTTGAGAATGCTTTATCTTTCATGCAATAGTTGCGGTCAATTGTTCTTGGTTTTTCCTGTAGTAGTTGATAATCAGTCTGAACAATAGTAGATTAGTAAAGCCAATAGCAGTTAATTTGAGACGACTTTTATCTTCCCTACAGCAGTTAAGGTTGATTGTTCTTAGTTTTCCCTGTAGTGTTTAATTTGATTGTTCTGAGCATTCAAATTGTACTCTGTTTGTTTCTCTCCTACTCTTTTCTGACAAATGTTATTATCTGTGCTTCATTACTACTCTCTCTAAATCATGTGCAATTCTAAGTGTCTATCATGTCCTGCATAGTTTTTTATTTTGTGTAAGCTGAGAGTATTCATAGTTCCATTTTCCTATTTTTGGCAGGGGTATCTAAGAGAGTTGGTCCAGGCTTGATGGAAATCGCTTGATGGAAATCACTTCATAGCGCCTATATGTGACTATCTACTTTGTTTGCTAATAACATTGTAAATAATTAATCGTAAGCTTCTTAGAACACTATGTATCATTACTAAGTATCTATCTACCAGCAATAAGTACTTATTTTCATATGTTTCAATACGTGTCTGAATAATATTAATGTACACTCTTTCAATACATGGCTTACTCTCGGCCTTTGCGCCATTGGCGCAACTGGTCATCTAGTTGTATTCAAAGACTAATCTTCTATTGTATTCGATGAATCTGTTGTTGATGTGTGCTGTCTATATTTTGTCAAATTATACATTTTGTAACCTGTGCAAAAAACAGAAAATAAAAAATAAAAAAACCTAATATTCATACTAATGGCGCATCACATGACAGTGCGCCATTAGTATGACAAAGCATACTAATGGCGCATCACTGGACAGTGCGCCATTAGTATGCCGCGGTTACTAATGGCGCATCCCTGGTCATGCGCCATTAGTATGCCAAAGCACCTGGGTATACATGGCCCCTGGGAGGCATACTAATGGCGCACCGTGGCCTATACTAATGGCGCACCAGTGATGCGCCATTAGTATATCAGATACTAATGGCGCACCACTGGTGCGCCATTAGTAAAAATTACTAATGGCGTGCTAGTAATGGCGCACCAGTGATGCGCCATTAATGGTCAAATTAGGTGCGCCATTAGTAGCGGTTTTTCTAGTAGTGACTTAGTCTCGGGTTTGGGTTCAACCTTGGGTTTCTTCACTAAAGCAGCAGCTGATTTGCCATTTCATGAAGCATCCCTTTTTGCCCTTGCCCTTCTTGAAACTAGTGGTTTCACCAACCATCAACAATTGATGCTCTTTCTTGATCTCTACTTTTGTGGTGTCAAACATTGCGAATATCTCAAGGATCATCATATATGTCCCTGATATATCATAGTTCATCATGAAGCTCAAGCAGCTTGGTGGTAATGACTTCGGAGAACCATCACTATTTCATCTGGAAGATCAACTCCCACTCGATTCAAGCGATTGTTGTACTCAGACAATCTGAGCACAAGTTCAACAATTGAGCTTTTCTCCCTTAGTTTGCAGGCTAAGAAAATCATCGGAGGTCTTATACCTCTTGACGTGGGCACGAGCCTGAAATCCCAATTTCAGCCCTCGAAACATCTCATATGTTTCACGACGTTTCAAAACATCTTCGGTGCCTCAACTCTAAGCCGTTTAACTGAACTATCACGTAGTTATCAAAATGTGTATGTCAGATGTTCGCAACATCCATAGATAACGTTCGAGGTTCAGCACACTGAGCGGTGCATTAAGGACATAAGCCTTCTATGAAGCAATGAGGACAAACCTCAGTTTGCGGACCTAGTCCGCATAATTGCTACTATCAACTTTCAACTAAATTTTCTCTAGGAACATAACTAAACAGTAGAACTGAAGCGCGAGCTACGACATAATTTGTGAAGACCTTTTGACTATGTTCAGGATAATTAAGTTCATCTTGTGTACTCCCACTCAGATAGACATCCCTCTAGTCATCTAAGTGATTACATGATCCGAGTCAACTAGGCCGTGTCCGATCATCACGTGAGACGGACTAGTCATCATCGGTGAACATCTTCATGTTGATCGTATCTACCATACGACTCATGCTCGACCTTTCGGTCTCTTGTGTTCCGAGGCCATGTCTGTACATGCTAGGCTCGTCAAGTCAACCTAAGTGTTTCGCGTGTGTAAATCTGTCTTACACCCGTTGTATGTGAATGTTAGAATCTAACACCCGATCATCACGTGGTGCTTCGAAACAACGAACTGTCGCAACGGTGCATAGTTAGGGGGAACACTTTCTTGAAATTATTATGAGGGATCATCTTATTTACTACCGTCGTTCTAAGTAAACAAGATGCATAAACATGATAAACATCACATGCAATCAAATAGTGACATGATATGGCCATCATCACTTTGCTCCTCTTGATCTCCATCTTCGGGGCTCCATGATCATCATCGTCACCGGCATGACACCATGATCTCTATCATCGTGTCTTCATGAAGTTGTCTCGTCAACTATTACTTCTACTACTACAGCTAACGGTTAGCAATAAAGTAAAGTAATTACATGACGTTTATGTTGACACGCAGGTCATAAATAAATTAAGACAACTCCTATGGCTCCTGCCGGTTGTTATACTCATCGACATGCAAGTCGTGATTCCTATTACAAGAACATGATCAATCTCATACATCACATATATCATTCATCACATCCTTTTGGCCATATCACATCACATAGCATACCCTGCAAAAACAAGTTAGACGTCCTCTAATTGTTGTTTGCATGTTTTACGTGGCTGCTATGAGTTTCTAGCAATAACATTTCTTACCTACGCAAAGACCACAACATGATATGCCAATTGCTATTTACCCTTCATAAGGACCTTTTTCATCGAATCCGATCCGACTAAAGTGGGAGAGACAGACACCCGCCAGCCACCTTATGCAACTAGTGCATGTCAGTCGGTGGAACCGGTCTCACGTAAGCGTACGTGTAAGGTTGGTCCGGGCCGCTTCATCCCACAATGCCACCAAATCAAGATTGGACTAGTAAGGGTAAGCATATTGAACAAAATCAACGCCCACAACTACTTTGTGTTCTACTCGTGCATAGAAACTACACATAGACCTAGCTCATGATGCCACTGTTGGGGAACGTAGCATAAATTCAAAATTTTCCTACGTGTCACCAAGATCTATCTATGGAGTCATCTAGCAACGAGGGAGGAGTGGATCTACATACCCTTGTAGATCGCGCGCGGAAGCGTTCAAGAGAACGGGGTTGATGGAGTCGTACTCGTCGTGATCCAAATCACCGATGATCCTAGCGTCGAACGGACGGCACCTCCGCGTTCAACACACGTATGGAGCAGCGACATCTCCTCCTTCTTGATCCAGCAAGGGGGAAGGAGAGGTTGATGGAGATCCAGCAGCACAACGGCGTGGTGGTGGAAGTAGCGGGATTCCAACAGGGCTTCGCCAAGCGCTGCGGGAGGAGGGAGATGTGTCATGGGAGGGAGAGGGAGGCGCCAGGGCTTAGGTGTTGCTACCCTCCCTTCCCCCCACTATATATAGGGCCAAGGGAGAGGAGGGGCGCAGCCTTGGCCCTTCCTCCAAGGAAGGGTGCGGCCAGGGAGGAGTCCATCCTCCCCAAGGCACCTAGGAGGTGCCTTCCCCTTTTAGGACTCTTCCTTTCCCTCATCTCTTGGCGCATGGGCCTCTTGCGGCTGGTGCCCTTGGCCCATATAGGCCAAGGCGCACACCCCTACAGCCCATGTGGCCCCCAGGGGCAGGTGGACCCCCAGACCCCTTTCGGCACTCCCGGTACAATACCGATAATGCGCAAAACTTTTCCGGCGACCAAAAGAAGACTTCCCATATATAAATCTTTACCTCCGGACCATTCCGGAACTCCTCGTGATGTCCGGGATCTCATCCGGGACTCCGAACAACTTTCAGGTTACTACATACTAATATCTCTATAACCCTAGCATCACCGAACCTTAAGTGTGTAGACCCTACGGGTTCGGGAGACATGCAGACATGACCGAGATGACTCTCCGGTCAATAACCAACAGCGGGATCTGGATACCCATGTTGGCTCCCACATGTTCCACGATGATCTCATCGGATGAACCACGATGTCAAGGACTTAATCAATCCTGTATACAATTCCCTTTGTCTAGCGGTACGATACTTGCCCGAGATTCGATCGTCGGTATCTCGATACCTTGTTCAATCTCGTTACCGCCAAGTCTCTTTACTTGTTTCGTAACACATCATCCCGTGATCAACTCCTTGATCACATTGTGCACATTATGATGATGTCCTACCGAGTTGGCCCAGAGATACCTCTCCGTTTACACGGAGTGACAAATCCCAGTCTCGATTCGTGCCAACCCAACAGACACTTTCGGAGATACCTGTAGTGTACCTTTATAGCCACCCAGTTATGTTGTGACATTTGGCACACCCAAAGCACTTCTACGGTATCCGGGAGTTGCACAATCTCATGGTCTAAGGAAATGATACTTGACATTAGAAAAGCTTTAGCATACGAACTACATGATCTTGTGCTAGGCTTAGGATTGGGTCTTTGTCCATCACATCATTCTCCTAATGATGTGATCCCGTTATCAGTGACATCCAATGTCCATGGTCAGGAAACCGTAACCATCTATTGATCAACGAGCTAGTCAACTAGAGGCTTACTAGGGACATGGTGTTGTCTATGTATCCACACATGTATCTGAGTTTCCTATCAATACAATTCTAGCATGGATAATAAACGATTATCATGAACAAGGAAATATAATAATAACTAATTTATTATTGCCTCTAGGGCATATTTCCAACAGCATAAATAAGATGACCCCTCACAATAATTTCAAGAAAGTGTTCCCCCTAACTGTGCACCGTTGCTAAGGTCCGTTGTTCCGAAGCACCACACGATGATCGGGTGTGATAGGTTCTAACGTTCGCATACAATGGGTGTAAGCCAGATTTACACACGCAAAACACTTAGGTTGACTTGACGAGCCTAGCATGTACAGACATGGCCTCGGGACACGGAAGACCTAAAGGTCGAACATGAGTCGTATAGAAGATACGATCAACATGAAGATATTCACCGATTATGACTAGTCTGTCTCACGTGATGATCGGACATGGCCTAGTTGAATCGGATCATGTATCACTTAGATGACTAGAGGAATGTCCATCTGAGTGGGAGTTCATTAAATAATTTGATTAGATGAACTTAATTATCATGAACTTAGTCTAAAATATTTACAATATGTCTTGTAGATCAAATGGCCCACACTAATGGTGTCCTCAACTTCAACGCATTCCTAGAGAAAACCAAGCTGAAAGACGATGGTAGCAACTATACGGACTGGGTCCGGAACTTGAGGATCATCCTCATAACTGCCAAGAAAGCATACGTCCTTGAAACACCGCTAGGTGAAGCACCACCCCCAGCAAACCAAGACGTTATGAACGCTTGGCAGTCCCGTGCTGATGATTACTCCCTGGTTCAGTGCGGCATGATTTACAGCTTAGAACCGGGGCTCCGGAAGCGTTTTGAGCAACACGGAGCATATGAGATGTTCCAAGAGCTGAAAATGGTTTTCCAAGCTCATGCCCGGGTCGAGAGATATGAAGTCTCCAACAAGTTCTGCAGTTGTAAGATGGAGGAGAATAGTTCCATCAGCGAGCACATACTCAAAATGTTTGGGTTGCACAACCGCTTGTCTCAGCTGGGAGTTAATCTCCGGATGATGCGGTCGTTGGCAGAATCCTTCAGTCGCTCCCACCTAGCTACAAGAGCTTTGTGATGAACTTCAATATGCAGGGGATGGAAAAGACCATTCCTGAGGTATATTCAATGCTGAAATCAGCGGAGGTGGAAATCAAAAAGGAACATCAAGTGTTGATGGTGAATAATACCACTAAGTTCAAGAAAGGCAAGGGTAAAAAGAACTTCAAGAAGGACGACAAGGGAGTTGCCGCGCCCGGTAAGTAAGCTGCCGGAAAGAAGCCAAAGAATGGACCCAAGCCCGAGACTGAGTGTTTTTATTGCAAGGGAAGTGGTCACTGGAAGCAGAACTGCCCCAAGTACTTAGCGGACAAGAAGGTCGGCAACACCAAAGGTATATGTGATATACATGTTATTGATGTGTACCTTACCAGTACTCGTAGTAGCTCCTGGGTATTTGATACTGGTGCGCTTGCTCATATTTGTAACTCAAAACAGGAGCTGCGGAATAAGCGGAGACTGGCGAAGGACGAGGTGACGATGCGCGTCGGGAATGGTTCCAAGGTCGATGTGATCGCCGTCGGCACGCTACCTCTACATTTACCTATGGGATTAGTTTTAAACCTCAATAATTGTTTTTTAGTGCCAACTTTGAGCATGAACATTGTATCAGGATCTCGTTTAATACGAGATGGCTACTCATTTAAATCCGAGAATAATGGTTGTTCTATTTATATGAGAGATATGTTTTATGGTCATGCCCCGCTGGTGAATGGTTTATTCTTATTTAATCTCGAACGTGATGTTACACATATTCATAGTGTGAATACCAAAAGATGTAAGGTTGATAATGATAGTCCCACATACTTGTGGCACTGCCGCCTTGGTCACATTGGTGTCAAACACATGAAGAAACTCCATGCAGATGGACTTTTGGAGTCTCTTGATTATGAATCATTTGACACGTGCGAACCATGCCTCATGGGCAAAATGACCAAGACTCAGTTCTCCGGAACAATGGAGTGAGCAACGAACTTATTGGAAATCATACATACTGATGTGTGCGGTCCAATGAGTGTTGAGGCTCGCGGTGGCTATCGTTATGTTCTCACCCTCACTGATGATTTGAGTAGATATGGGTATGTCTACTTAATGAAACACAAGTCTGAGACCTTTGAAAAGTTCAAGGAATTTCAGAGTGAGGTTGAGAATCAACGTGACAGGAAAATCAAGTTCTTGCGATCGGATCATGGGGGAGAATATTTGAGTCACGAATTTGGCACGCACTTAAGGAAATGTGGAATAGTTTCACAACTCACACCGCCTGGAATACCTCAGCGTAATGGTGTGTCCGAACGTCGTAATCGCACTCTATTAGATATGGTACGATCTATGATGTCTCTTACCGATCTACCGCTGTCATTTTGGGGCTATGCTTTAGAGACTGCCACATTCACTTTAAATAGGGCTCCGTCGAAATCCGTTGAGACGACACCGTATGAAGTATGGTTTGGGAAGAAACCTAAGCTGTCGTTTTTAAAAGTTTGGGGATCCGATGCTTACGTGAAGAAACTTCAACCTGAAAAGCTCGAACCCAAATCGAAAAAATGCGTCTTCATAGGATACCCTAAAGAAACTATTGGGTATACCTTCTACCTCAGATCCAAAGGCAAGATCTTTGTTGCCAAGAATGGATCCTTTCTAGAGAAAGAGTTTCTCTCGAAAGAAGTAAGTGGGAGGAAAGTAGAACTTGATGAAGTATTGCCTCTTGAACCGGAGAGTGACGCAGCTCAGGAAAATGTTCCTAAGGTGCCTGCACCGACTAGAGAGAAAGTTAATGATGATGATCATGAAACTTCAGATCAAGTTGCTACTGAACTTTGTAGGTCCACAAGGACACGTTCCGCACCAGAGTGGTACGACAACCCTGTCCTGGAAATCATGTTGTTGGACAATGGTGAACCTTCGAACTATGTAGAAGCGATGGCGGGCCCAGATTCTCACAAATGGCTGGAAGCCATAAAATCCGAGATAGGATCCATGCATGAAAACGAAGTATAGACTTTGACTGACTTGCTCGATGATCGGCGAGCCATAGAAAATAAATGGATCTTTAAGAAGAAGACACACGCGGATGGTAATGTGACCATCTATAAGGCTCAGCTTGTCGCTAAGGGTTATCGACAAGTTCAAGGGGTTGACTACGATGAGACTTTCTCACCCGTAGCGAAGCTGAAGTCCGTCCGAATCATGTTAGCAATTGCCGCATTCTATGATTATGAGATATGGCAAATGGACGTCAAAACGACATTCCTTAATGGTTTCCTTAAGGAAGAATTGTATATGATGCAGCCGGAAGGTTTTGTCGATCCTAAGAATGCTGACAAGGTGTGCAAGCTCCAACGCTCAATCTATGGGCTGGTGCAAGCATCTCGGAGTTGGAATATTCGATTTGATGAGATGATCAAAGTGTTTGGTTTTATGCAGACTTATGGAGAAGTCTGTGTTTACAAGAAAGTGAGTGGGAGCTTTGTAGCATTTTCATATTATATGTGGATGACATACTATTGATGGGAAATGATATAGAATTCTTGGAAAGCATAAAGGCCTACTTGAACAAGTGTTTTTCAATGAAGGATCTTGGAGAAGCTGCTTCTATATTAGGCATCAAGATCTATAGAGATAGATCAAGACGCCTCATTGGTCTTTCACAGAGTACGTACCTTGACAAGATATTGAAGTAGTTCAATATGGATCAGTCAAAGAAGGGGTTCTTGCCTGTGTTGCAAGGTACGAGATTGAGCACGGCTCAATGCCCGACCACGACAGAAGATAGAGAAAAGATGAGTGTCGTCCCCTATGCCTCGGCCATAGGGTCTATTATGTATGCCATGCTGTGTACCAGACCTGATGTAAACCTTGCCGTGAGTTTGGTAGGAAGGTACCAAAGTAATCCCGGTATGGAACACTGGACAACGGTCAAGAATATCCTAAAGTACCTGAAAATGATTAAGGATATGTTTCTCGTTTATGGAGGTGACGAAGAGCTCGTCGTAAAGGGTTACGTCGATGCTAGATTCGACACAGATCTAGATGACTCCAAGTCACAAACCGGATACGTGTATATTTTGAATGGTGGGGCAATCAGCTGGTGCAGTTGCAAGCAAAGCGTCGTGGCGGGATCTACATGTGAAGCGGAATACATGGCAGCCTCGGAGGCAGCACAAGAAGCAATCTGGGTGAAGGAGTTCATTACCGACCTAGGAGTTATTCCCAATGCGTCAGGCCTGATGGCTCTCTTCTGTGACAACACTGGAGCTATTGCCCTTGCCAAGGAGCCCAGGTTTCATAGGAAGACTAGGCATATCAAGCGTCGCTTCAACTCCATTCGTGAAAATGTTCAAATTGGAGACATAGATATTTGTAAAGTGCATACGGACCTGAATGTTGCAGATCCGTTGACTAAACCTCTTCCTCGAGCAAAACATGATCAACACCAGAACTCTATGGGTGTTCGATTCAGCATAATGTAACTAGATTATTGACTCTAGTGCAAGTGGAAGACTGTTGGAAATATGACCTAGAGGCAATAATAAAATGATTATTATTATATTTCCTTGTTCATGATAATTGTCTATTGTTCATGCTATAATTGTGTTATCCGGAAATCGTAATACATGTGTGAATACATAGACCACAACATGTCCTTAGTGAGCCTTTAGTTGACTAGCTCGTTAATCAATAGATGGTCACGGTTTCCTGACCATGGACATTTGATGTCATTGATAACGGGATCACATCATTAGGAGAATGATGTGATGGACAAGACCCAATCCTAAGCATAGCACAAGATCGTGTAGTTCGTCTGCTAGAGCTTTTCTAACTGTCAAGTTTCATTTCCTTAGACCATGAGATTGTGCAACTCCCGGATACCGTAGGAGTGCTTTGGGTGTACCAAACGTCACAACGTAATTGGGTGGCTATAAAGGTACACTACAGGTATCTCCGAAAGTGTCTGTTGGGTTGGCATGAATCGAGACTGAGATTTGTCACTCCGTATGACGAAGAGGTATCTCTGGGCCCACTCGATAATGCATCATCATAATGAGCTCAGTGTGACTAAGTAGTTGGTCACGGGATCATGCATTACAGAACGAGTAAAGTGACTTGCCAGTAACGAGATTGAACGAGGTATTGGGATACCGACGACCGAATCTCGGGCAAGTAACGTACCGATTGACAAAGGGAATTGTATACGGGATTGCTTGAATCCTCGACATCGTGGTTCATCTGATGAGATCATCGTGGAACATGTGGGAGTCAACATGGATATCCAGTCCCGCTGTTGGTTATTGGCCGGAGAGTTGTCTCGGTCATGTGTGCATGGTTCCCGAACCCGTAGGGTCTACACACTTAAGGTTCGATGACGCTAGGATTATTAAGAAGACTTGTATGTGATTACCGAATGTTGTTCGGAGTCCCGGATGAGATCCCGGACGTCACGAGGAGTTCCGGAATGGTCCGGAGATGAAGATTTATATGTAGGAAGTTGTCATACGGTCACCAGAAAGGTTTGGGGGCATATCGGTATTGTACCGGGGCCACCGGAGGGGTTCCGGGGGTCCACCGGGAGGGGCCACCTCTGTCGGAGGGCCTAATGGGCCATAGAGGAAAGGGAACCAGCCCTACATGGGCTGGGCGCATCCCCCCATGGGCCCATGCGCCTAGGGTTGGGGGGAAACCCTAAAGGGGGCGCTCCCCTTGCTTGGGGGGCAAGCCCCTTCCCCTTGGTCGCCGCCCCCCTCTAGATCTCATCTAGAGGGGGCCGGCCCCCTTCCTCCTTCCCCTATAAATAGAGGGGCAAGGGGAGGGCTGACCACCACATCCAAGGCGCAGCCCCTCCCCTCCCCAACACCTCTCCTTCTCCGCAAGAGCTTGGCGAAGCCCTGCCGGAGTACTTTTGCTCCACCATCACCACGCCGTCGTGCTGCTGTTGGAGCCCTCTTCCTCAACCTCTCCCTCCTCCTTGCTGGATCAAGGCGCGGGAGACGTCCTCGCTCCGTACGTGTGTTGAACGCGGAGGTGCCGTCCGTTCGGCGCTAGGATCATCGGTGATTTGGATCACAACGAGTACGACTCCATCATCCGTGTTCTCTTGAACGCTCCCGCTCGTAATCTACAAGGGTATGTAGATGCACTCATCTTCCCCTTGTTGCTAGACGACTCCATAGATTGATCTTGGTGATGCGTAGAAAATTTTAAATTTCTGCTACGATCCCCAACAGTGGCATCATGAGCTAGGTCTATGCGTAGTTTCTATGTACAAGTAGAACACAAGTATTCGATGACCAACTCTTCCAAAAGAATAGATGGTGGACGCTGGAAGGGACTCATAAGCCGGTAAAGAAATAATCGCAAGTTTTGACCACAAAATGAATTGAAATATCATTATCTAATTCAGTATGATTACAACTTAGAGATCAAGGCCGTGCGCATATATAACAAGGAGCTTTGGAGGTCACGGAGAAGAAGAAGCAATGTTCGAGCCACATAACATCAAAATAACACTAGTCGATATAGGGTTCATTTTTGACAGCCAAGAACACCATTGTAATTCTCTTGATATCATACAAAGATCATCACGGAGTTTTACCCGTCATGGAGAAATACGATGAACTCAAGCTTGCATGGTGGATCCGCAGTTAGATATCCCTCTGATAGTGATCTAAATGTTCTTATATTTCTTTACAGGGAATATATGAGGGGTCCGTATGTAGAACGTATGCAATTCAGCATAATGTGGTTTAGGGGCAAGAAAGACATATTGCACTGTTGCTGCGGGTGCATTAACTTTACACTGCCAGATCACTTTGCTAGAGATGGCGCTGGCTCGGTTAAAAGTTGGAGCGCCGGCCATTTTTTGTCCGGGCTGGGAAGCTTTCCACCACCTCGCCTCCTCCACTCTACCGTTGCCTCTTCCTTTTTCTTTTTTGAATGGCCAGCTAAATTTCGTGTTTTGACGTTTTTCTGAAACCTATTCAAGATTTGACCTTAGTTTGAATTTTTTTGAGATCTGACTCTTTTGCTACCGCCAGAGACCATGGCGGTAGGGTATACAGCCTACTGCCAAGGTCCCTGGCGGTAGGGTTGCATGCCCTACCGCCAAAAACCTTTTAAGTATTGAACACAGTGCGTGTTCATGTCTACCGCCAAGCACCTTGGCGATAGGATTGTGCAGGCTACCGCCAGCCCGGTTGGCGGTAGCGATGCTTCCTACCGCCGAAGTCTCTGGCGGTAGGCTGTTAGACCCTACCGTCATGGACTCTGGCGATAGCAAAAGGGTCATATCTCGAATTTTTTTCAAACTAGGGTGAAATCTCGAATAGGTTTCAGAAAAGAGTCAAAACACGAAAAATTTGCCTGAATGGCCCACCTGGCCACCCTACCGTTGCCACGCCTGAAAATGGACACCGGCGTGGGTTCCTGACACGAGCAACCTGGGAGCATTCGGCCGTGTCAGCCGCCAGCGGGTGCGTGGACTTGTGTTGCGGAAGAAGACGAATGGGATAGGCCAGGCCAACATGCTGGGCACCTGCTGTTGCTAAGAGCATCTCCAGCCGTTGGCCCCCCGAAGGCGCTAAAAATCGCCCCCTAGGGCGCACCGAGCCAAACTGCGTGCTGGGGGCGTGATGTCCCCCATTCGCGGCGCCCACGTTTTTTTTAAATTTTAATTTCGGCACAAACATGGCGCAAATTCAATCAAACTTCGGCGAGTTCGTACATATTTAAAATATTTTACAAAAAAGAAAAAAACGCTACTAGGCTGCTCCTCGCTGCCCGCCGCCCTTGCAGTTTTACATGACAAGGAGGCGGTAGAACCACGTGTAGTCGCCGCCATCATCGTCGTCATCGTCGTCGCCGCCGCCTCCTCCGCGGCTGCCGTCCCTGCTGCAACCCTTCCCCAGTTGGCGCGGCGGGTTGGACGGTCCGGGGGCGTCCTCGTCGTCGTCGCTGTCGAGGATCAGGACGTCGTGCTTGTCCTCGCGCCCACGTTTGCGGGCGGCTCTCTCCTCCAGGGCCCGGCGCTGCCGGACCATCTCGTCGCAGAGGTAGTCGTCCCGCGCCCACCGTAGGGCGTCCTCGTAGGAGAAGCCGCACCGGGATATCTCCTCGTACTCCGCGGGGTGGCCGGGCTCCGGCTTCGGCCTGACGAGGACGAGGCGACCAGAGGTGGGGGCGGAGTCGTTGATGCGGACGCCGGAGCTGCGGGTGCGCGCGCTGACAGGCGTGTCCTGGGGCTCCGGCTTGACGGGGTGGAGGCAGGAAGAGTCAGACGAGCGGACGAACGAGGCGGAGGACGCCCGCAGGTCCATGCGCCTCAGCGTCCACGAGATCCCACGCCGGCGAGAGATGGACGGGGGAGCGGGGTACTCCAGCCTCGGCGTGTTATCGCCCTCGATGTACTCGAGGACGGCCTCCAGCGTGCGGTGGGGCCCGCCCCACCATCGGCGCCGGCCTTCGAAGCTGAGCCTTCCGGAGGGCACGACACCGTTGGTGGCCTCTAGCTGCTCGTCGTGGCGGCGGCGGAAGTAAGGCTCCCAGAGAGGGCTGTCGGGGACATACCGCGGACCTTCCCTCGCCGCCCGTGGTAGAGAGGCACGGATACGCGCGATCTCCGCACGCCGCCTCGCCTCGGTGGGCGGTGATGGCACCGGGACCCCGCCGGCGCTGATCCTCCACGTCCCCGGCACCCGCATGTCCGGCGAGACCGGGTACTCGGCCTCGAAGAGGAGCCGAGTTTCGTCCTCGTGAAGGTGGCGGCGGTCGAAGCCGTTCGCCGCCGCACCGTCGCCTGGGAAGCGCTCGGCCATGCTTTGAACTGGAGACGGCGAGAGGAGAGGGAGGAAAGGGGAAGAAATGGCGCTGCGGCGGTGGAGATTCTGTTCGTGTCACCGACGCGGTGGGGTTCGGCTTATATAGGCGGAGGCGCCGCTCATACGCGTGGCCGCCGCGCGTACGCGTGGCGGGCGAGGGGACGCGCGTCGTCCGGTCACTGCGCCGCCCGTGAGGCATCAATGGAGGAGGCTGACCGGCGTGGCAGCTTTGGCATTGATTCACCGCGGGAAACGAGGCGGTGAGGACGACGAAGCGGCAAGAAGAGAGACGAGTCGCTGACAAGAAGGGCCCGCGGCTGTTTTGCGCCAAAAACGATTCGCCCGGCGCCCAGTGCGCCGGGTTCGTGTTGGGTCCGCCGGCGCCAATTTTGGCCCGAGCCGGCGAAAAATGGGCCCTTGGGGGCATAACTGGGCCGATTTTTCGGCGCCGGCGGCTGAAAAGTCGTCTAGGGGACCTTGTTGGGGGCTGGAGATGCTCTAACACGTTGAGTCGCCATAATTTCGCTTGAGTTCTTACCACCACTATGCTCCTAGTCTTGGGCAGCCGAGACAGTGAAAAGGAGAGTGGCTAGACCCGGTCATGGACAACCCGGCCCACCGGCCCGAACCCGAAGCCCGACATTCGGGCCGGGCTCGGGCTCCATTTTCTGACCCAAAGCCCGGCGCGAAAGCGCGAATAAAGCTTGAAATATGTATAAAAACATATTTTGTTCAAAATATAGGTATAATAAATTAATATAATATCCCGAAAACGATTAATTTAATTAAAATATGTCACTGTTCATGTACTTCGGGCCGGGCCGGGCCGGGCTTAGGCTTGGGATTTTATCTTCGGGCTTTGTGAAGCCCGGCCCGAACCCGACCCGGCCCGACGTTTGCCCGGGTTTAAGAGTGGCCATCACATGGCCGGTCATGCTATGCAAGTAAGCTGAGTGGTTGCAGCGCAGTGAATGGAGGCCATGGTGGAGAAGAAGCGGAGAGTAGAGCATGGCATGCCATTTATTAGTTTGCTAGAGATGGCGACGCGCCAGCTAAAGTTGGAGCACGACGGCTACCCCAATTTTGTACTGGGTAGGAAGGAAGCTTCCCGTCAGCTCCGTCTGGTACCATTGCAACGGTCAATGGTGAGGCGAGTGGCAGTCGTGGATCGTGACACAAGTGTCCCACCTACCGCTAGCCGGCGGGGAGTGTTGCCGCAGAACACACGCAGATTTTATCATGTCTTCTTCCGATAAAGGGTGACTTTATCGACTCATAATATAACATGCATGTAATCCTTTCTGAGGCAGAGCATGCAAGGATGAAAGAACTCCTTTCTAGACTCCATAATCTATGGATTGTAGAAGAAGTTAAAGCTAGACAAGGATTCAGGATAGGGACATTTTTGAAGGGGATGGAAATACTAAATATTTTCAGGCTGTAGCAAATCATAGGAGAAGGAAAACCCTGATTAGTAAACTAGAAGGGCCTAACGGCACTATCACTGATGTCAAAGGCATGTTGGGTATAGCCACAGACTTCTATAAAGACCTCTTCAAGAAAGAAGATAGGAAATGGTTTAGAATTAATAGTAATTTCTTTGCTAATGAAGAGAAGGTCAATGATTTAGAAAACCAATCTTTACAAAAACCTTTCTCTAAGGAAGAAATAAGGGAGGCCATCTTTGGCTCATACTCTGATGGAGCCCCTGGCCCAGATGGCCTATCCTTTCTCTTCCTTCAGAACTTTTGGGAAGTCATTAAAATGGATGTGATACCCATGTTTGATGATTTTCATAAAGGGAAGTTAGACCTATATAGGTTAAACTTTGCCGTGTTGACTAATCCCCAAGGAAAAAGAGGCTACTAGCATGAAAAAATTTAGGCCCATTAGCTTAATCAATTGTATCTTTAAGGTGTCCACTAAGGTGCTCGCAAATAGATTAGCTGTGCTGATGAATAGACTTACCTCTACTAACCAGTCAGCTTTTATTAAAGGTACGTTTATTTTGAAAAGTGTTGTCACAGCACATGAGGTGCTGCACAAACAAGACGACGCTGCTCAGCCCGGTCACTCCTCTAGAGCTGGGTGGATCGCCAATAAAGCCATGGAAGAAGCTCAAGAGTGTGACCATGGTGGATGCGGCGAAGGAGACGGTGCCACTGGGGCTTTTCTAGTGCGCAAGGCGAAGCTGGGAGAAAAAGCATGGAGAAGATGGGCAAAAACTTCAATTTAGGATTGCCTGTTTAGACCTTTGTTTTAGAGCTGATTTGCCGATTAGCGATTTAGTCTGTCATCCCTTTTGCCTAGTCGTTAATGAACATGCAAGGCATGGCTGTGTTTGGTGTTACTTTTCTGGTCTCATCTATAAATTGCGGTGTTGTGTTGGGCGGTCGATGAGGGTGCATATGCATGTAGGAAACTGGAATCGAACTGTTTGCTCCTTCACGTGACGCCCCGGCTAAAGTTGAAGCACGATGATGTTTTGGCCATTTCTGTAGGAAGCTTCCGGCGATCTGCGAGCCGCCGTGAGCTCGTGACACGAGCGTGCATCTCCAACCTACCGCAAACTGGCCGGCTACATGCTGAGCACCTGATGTGGTTGAAGCGCTAACCCATTATATATGAAAATTTTCATATAATTGATTACAAGGAAGGAACGGTTTAATAGTACTACTTCATCACTTATCTCATATACTCCCTCCATTCCTAAATATAAGTCTTTTTAAAGATTTTAATATAAACTACATACAAAGCAAGATGAGTGAATATACACTCTAAAATATTTATTGGTAATATTTCTCACATCAGAGGGTTTATGATACCAGAGTCTTGCGGGTGGTCAATGATTTCTCTGGGTAAGTCCTTTGAAACACCGCAATGTCAATACCCAAAGGCTCAAATTTGCCATAGTCATGATCCTACCCTTCTTTCATGTATGCATGTTTGTAGAGTAAAATGCATAGAACCACCACTTTCGCGTCATAGCTCTCAGAAAATCACCACTTAACAAAACGTGACAGCACCAAAAAATGACAGTGGCAAAGAGTACTGAACTGTTTTTGAGCAAGTTTTGACGTGGCCGATCACTCGCGAGCCGAGAGCGGCGACGGCGCACCGTTAACGGCCGTCTTTTTTGGCTCGGGATGAAGCTGTTAGGCTGGGCTGGGCTGGGCTGGGCGCGTTTGATCGTTTCTATTTACCGAGCTGCTGGGTCAGGCTGGGCTGGGTGATATTTGTTGGGCCGGGCTGGGCGCGTTCGATCATTTTTATTTACTGGGCTGCTGGGTCGGGCTTTGCTCCTTTGATTTTTCTCAAACAAAAAAAATTACACAACGGTAGTTCGATCGATTGACTGCGCCCGTTCGGTTTCTCTAGAAAACCCCAACCTCTACACACACAGTGCATTCATTCACATTCACTCTCCTTGCACAGATAACCACCACTCTCCATCACCTCTCCATCCAACTTCCTTCTTCCCACCCAAACAAAAGAAAACCTCCATCGCGCCATGGCATCTGGCCTCGGATGGGACCAGGCGCTGCAGGAGATCTTCGACGATAACAATACCAAGCTCTCATACGCGCGCGAGGTGGGTACCTGGTACACCAACGTTGCAATCTTCAAGAATCATGCGCGCGCACTGATTGAGAACTTGGTCTGGGTGATGGGGGAGGCCAAAGATTCTCCGGGTCCATTCCAACAGGCACGATGCTACATGTACCAGAACCGCGACCAACTGCACGTGGACTACAAGCTCGACATGGTGGTGCCAGTGCTGCCCATCGCTCTGATGGAGATGAAGCCGCCACAGATGGAGCAGTAGGTGCAGGTGCAGGTGGAGGCGCCGCAGATGAAACAGCAGAAGATGGAGGAGCAGCAAAGGGAGGCGGAGACATGCACAAGCAGTAGGAAGAGGAAGAAGAAGCAGCTCCGCATCATGGGGCCAGTTCGTCGATCACTCCGTCTTTAGAAAGCTGCAACAAGAGTGAGTCTAATGCACCACTTAGGTCCTAGTTAATTTCTGTAGCAAGATCTGAACCAATATATGGGTTCAATTAGTTTCTGAACTTCTTAGTAGTGGAATTGCGTCTGAAGAACTAGAACTATGTGTGCTTTCTGAACCTATCTATCTATCTATCTATCTATCTATCTATCTATCTATCTATCTATCTATCTATCTATCTATCTATCTGCTCACATTATGTAAATGACATCTATCTGGATGTTTGTGGTCATGGTTTCTGGATGTTTGTGGTCATGGTTTGTGAACTCATCTATGATATCTATCTATCTTTCTGAATGTTTGTGGTCATGGTTTCTAAATCTTTGTGCTCACATTATCTGAATGACATTGCTCATATTATCTGAATATTGATGCTCATATTATCCATTATAAATGTCAAACTATGGTGCTCTAGGTTTCTGATTTTTAGGGTTGGTGCTCTAGGTTTCAATTCAAAGAACTATAGTTATGTTGTAGGTGTCAATACAAAGATAAAATGTCATAATATCTAAATCTCAAACTTTTTTCAGTCAGCTTACTATGGAATTATAGGTGTGCTCTAGGTGTCAATGCAAAGATAAAATATTAGTATATTTGGATTGAATAAAGTCTGAACACTGCAAGTTTGAATATTGCAAGTTCTCTCCTAGTAAGGGACACTTGCTGCTATTAATCAACACAATTTTGAACATTAAATTGAGCACACCTACTAACACTTCACATCAGTCAAATCACTTTAACCCATGTACACTGACTCACTCCTTCTGTGGTCAACTTGTCCACTGCATCACTCAACCCAAAATTAACTCATGTACCCACTACACAACACCCTGTAAATTTCAGTAGTGGCATTTGGTGTTAGCTTCATTCAGTCCACAAAAGTAACTTGCCCTATAATAATTAACCATTTGCAAACCCTAAAATTCAGTCAAATAGAGCATGAAAATTCAGTATGATGTCAAAACCGCGTGAACTTCATGTTATGTTGATGTTTGAACTCTTCCTTGTGTGTGCTTGAGAACTATTGCACCTTGTGTGTGATTGAGACCTATGAACTTTTGGAGTGGAGTGTGCTTGACAACTATTGCGCCTTTATCCACTATTGCTTCTATGTGGTAGGTGCATGAGAATTATTGCTTTTATGTGCGATGTTGCTTATTTGTGGGATGTGCTATATGTTGTTGTTGTATATGTTTTGCTGCAGTGATAAACCAAAAATAAGGAAAAAAAGTCTATTGGACAAAACTTTACTAAGGGCCACACTCGGTAACATATGTTATCCCGAGAGCTCCTCTCTGTAAAGCCTCTTGAACTGGAGCAGGCTGCTAAGCTTGCCGAGTCAAACTCTCGGCAAAATGTACTGACCTGTAGAGCCTGGCATCTTTGCCGAGGGCATCCATGCTCTCGGAAAAGTAAATAAACTTTCCTGAGAGGAGCTCTCGACAAAGCACGGGCTCGGCTTGTGAGGTGGTGGACACATGGCAGTTTGCAACTGGTTAGCTTTGCTGAGAGTAGTTCTCGGCAAAGCAGCGGCTCAGCATACGGTGTGGAACCCACCTGTCAGGTGGTGGACACGTGGCAATCTGATATTCATTAGCTTTGTCGAGAGAGCACTCGGCAAACCAACGGCTCGACGTAGATCGTGG
Source organism: Triticum aestivum (assembly GCF_018294505.1). Lineage (NCBI taxonomy): Eukaryota > Viridiplantae > Streptophyta > Magnoliopsida > Poales > Poaceae > Triticum > Triticum aestivum. The sequence continues at coordinate 681,503,444 of NC_057800.1, read as the reverse complement.
GATCCGCCTGTCAGGTCATGGGCACGTGGGAGTTTGCTACTCGTTAGCTTTGCTGAGAGTAGCTCTTCGTAAACGAACGGTTCGGCGCAGGGCATGGGACCCGGCTGTCAGGTCATGGACATGTGGCAGTTTGCTACTCGTTAGCTTTGCCGAGATTGGCTCTTGGGAAAGCTGCGCCACATGGCTACCCAGTCTCCGTCTGTCGTCCGTGAGTCAGCTTTGTTTTGCCAAGGGTGCTGTTAGGCTCTCGGCAAACTGTTTGCCGATTTCCTGACAGTTGGTTCTCTCGGCAAAGTTTTGTTTGCCTCAGTGGTGTACGCAGGGTGGTCTTTGCCAAGAAAATTTGGCAAAGACTTCGCCGAGTCTTTCTGGCACTCGGCGTAGTGTGTAATTTCCAGTAGTGTATGCATATGAATTCATTTTAAATATAGCAATACCACAAGATCAACTAGGGTTCATCCACACATCCATATCCATCCATTGATACACACATCAATTCCAATTAAATTTAGTTACAAAAATTTAAAACTAGATGAACTAGGGTTCACCTATATCCATACATCCAACATATATGCATCCATTCATCCACATTCATATATCCATCCATTCATTCATCGAAATTTCAAAACTACTCCCTCCAATCCTGCCCGTTCGGAAGTTCTCCACCAGCCAGCGCTAGCCAGCTTCTCGAGGAGCCAGCGCTAGCCAGCTTCTCGAGGGAGCGAGGAGCATTCGACCCTGTGCCTGCAAGCTCGCTGTGCTGGGGCCACCAGGGCTGGGCCATAAGAAAAGAAGAAAACGTTTCGATAGGTACTTCGGGGTGGTACATGGATGTAAATTTCAACAACTCCTACTTCTGGTTTTAGCGAAGCTGGGATTCCGCTGCTCCTCAAAATTGCACGCAGCGATCGTTTTCTCCGTGAAGCCCGCTTCTAGGAGAAGGAATGTTCGGGCTGGCTTCATGCAGCTGTTTAGGAAGCTGGCTCCTGAAGAACTCCCGAACGGGCCCTAAATATAAGCCTTTTTAGAGATTCTAATATAAAATACATACAAAGCAAAATGGATAAATCTATAATCTAGAATGAGATCTCGAAAAAGTTTCAAACCAGAGTCAGAGTTGGCTTAACTTTTCCAAAAAGGTTGAAACACTGAATTCGGCCACCGGCGGAGGCTGTGGCCGGTCGTCCGGCTGGAATCATTTGCCTAATTCTTTTGCACCAAAACCGCCTTCACGGGACGCCTCTGATGTCCATTCCTGCACTAGTGACCGGACCACACGGTAGCGTTGGAACCATTTTATCTTCTCGTCCGGCTCAACACTCCTTTGCCTTGATTGGACACGCTTCTTATCGAGAGAGAAACATAGAATCACGTACCCATTCCCACTTGGAGTTTGGCGTATATACACAACATCAAGGGCGTTCTTGGTCGATTCCTTGAAAATGCAGAGAGAAACAAAAAGAAATGTTCCATGGACAATAATAATATATGCCCATTTCCACTAAAGCGAATATTTTGTTTGGAGATAGAAATAGAATATTTGAGTAAACTTTCGGCGTTGGTATCATCAGCAAGCACAGCTTCATCAATCATTCATGTGCTATATAAAGGGCGGTGGTAGCCAGGGGCTGAGGCATTGCAAGCAAAGCAGCTAGCAAACGCACGTCGTAGCGCTAGCTTAACTAAGCTAACCCAGGTAGCCAGCCATGAACATGAACTACGGCTCCATGGGTCCTGGCGCGATGGTGCGGTGCAGGCAGTGCAGCTCGAGCATCACGGCGATGCCCGGCGCCCGCGCCGTGCAGTGCATGCAGTGCAGCTGCGTGACGCGCGTCAGCGGCCGTGGCCGGCAGCAGCACGGATACGGCCAGGGTTACGGCGGTAACGGCGGCGGGATGCTGATGCCGCCGATGCGTCCCACCCCGGCCTTCGGCGGCGGCCGCGGCAAGAAGCGCGCCGTGCTGATCGGGATCAAGTACACCAACCGGCGCTCCTGCGAGCTGCGGGGCCCCATCAACGACGTCAAGTGCATGCGGTACCTGCTCACCGAGCGCTTCGGCTTCCCCAACGACTGCGTTCTCATCCTCACAGGTTCGTAAACACGAACAAATCCAACATCTTTTCTTGTTTATTGAATCATACTTATTGTATAGTGTATACTCTGCAGACGAGGAGAGGAACCCGTGCAGGCAGCCGACCAAGGACAACATCCGCATGGCGATGCACTGGCTGGTGCAGGGGTGCAGCTACGGCGACTCCCTGGTGTTCCAGTTCTCTGGCCTGGGCGCGCAGGTGCCCGACGACGACGGCGACGAGCTGGACGGCATGGACGAGGCCCTCTGCCCCGTGGACTCGTTCCAGCAGGGCCCCATCCTGGACGACGAGATCAACGAGGCCATCGTCCGCCCGCTGGTGCACGGCGTCAAGCTCCACGCCATCGTCGACGCCTGCCACAGCGCCACCGTCCTCGACCTCCCCTACCAATGCACCGTGTCCAAGCAGTCAGTATCTCCTTAACTTTCTTAACCCCGATCCCGTCCATATTCGCATGCATCCATCACCTACTTACATATGTGTTGATCACTGATCAGGACCGGGCGCTGGAGGTGGAGGGACGAGCGCCCTATGACCGGCGCCTGCAAGGGCACCAGCGGAGGCCAGGCCGTGCTCATCAGCGGCAGCAGCAACGGAAAGAGCAACATGAGCGTGGTCAGTACTAGCATTGACAAGCTTTTTTTCTCATTCATTCATGTCTCTTTCGTTCTAACACGTCTGCCACCGGTGTGTGCGTGCAGCTGCCTGAGCCCTACGCCACGATCGGCGCCATGACGCACAGCTTCATCAGGGCGGTGGAGTGCGAGCCGCGCACCACCTACGGCCGCCTGCTCACCTCCATGAGGGCCATCATGCGCGACAGCAGCGGCAACTGCAACCTGCAAGGCCCCATCGGCGGCTCCATCCGCAAGGTCGCAAACTTCAGCGGCGTGGAGGTAAGCCAGATCTTCTCCCTCAAGTGTTAGCAGCATGCATCCTAGCTAGCGTAACTGTGGCCCATGGCACCATTTTTGCTCACATACACTGAACTGTGCATTCGGTTGAACTTTGCAGGAGCCTCAGCTGTCCTCTGCCTACAAGTTCGACGTCGAGCGCGAGCCGTTCTGCATGTAGAACCCGACCGTACCCGCGGTTCGACGTCACTGCGCCGCAGGCTACTGCAGTCGACGAATTAATTACTACCGAATCATGCATCGACCGTACTGAATAATGGGCCGGTTAATTAACTATGATGCTTGCTACTAGTATGTGCGACGATGTATCTCCTCACCTGTTGCCATGCCATCAAGAATGAGCACTGCATAGCTCATACAAATGCTCTCGAGGACCTCGTTCTCCACTGTACTTTACATCACTGTAACATGGCCGTTGTGTGTCGTGTCGTCCCCTTAAATAAATCAAGTTCTATGCATGCCGTTTGATCTCCGAAAGATATATATGGCGTCTAAACTGTGGAAATTATGGACATGTTCGGTTCGAGAATGGTAAACGCAAAGGTGAACTGGCATTGTGAACGGCACAAGCAAAATCATAAACATGTTTGGTTCAACTCCAAACGGCAGTGGATGGCTGCCAAAATATCAATCTTCCGTCCCCTCCGCGTCCGGCCGTCACTCCCAGCCGCGAGCCTTTGTGTACTACTAGTATATTTTTAGGTCAAGCTGATGGTTCTCCGACAATGATGGTGGTGTCATCTCGAATAAAAGTCCCCCGACTCCAATCCGTTTTTTTTTTTTTGCGAGTGACTCCAATCCGGTGTGGCATTGCTAAGGAGCCCCTGAGTTCTTGTCCCCCCTTTTCTTGAATAACGGGTTGGCTATCTGTATTGTCCGTCGGCGTGGTTCCATGTACACCGGTGGTGACAACATTGTCTTCTTCGACAACCTCTTCCTTCGAGGCTTTGCAAGCAAAGTCGTCGGCTTGGTCTAGTGATATTAGTGCGTCTGCCTGTCTAGTACGAGGCGACTCCCCCGCTGATATGCTTGACGCGATTGTCAATCTCCGTCGTACATGGTGATCTACTATTGCGGTGATTCAACGAGGTTTATTTTTCTACAAGTCTTTGCAGGTACTTTGTTGGTTGAATTTCTCGATGTTGTTCATTTTTTCAACATGATGTTGTTCATTATATGTGTGCGCTATGGTGGTGCAACGGCGATACGTTCAAGTTCAGTTGCTCTGACAAAAAATTAGAGGCATTAGGGCATCTCCAAGGAAGACCCGCAAAACACCGGTATATGTCCAGTCGAACATATTTGTTCACTTTTGCAATTCACTGGGGACCTGTATCAATTCGTGAAGTTGTTCAAACATCCAAATTTCAATATTTTGGAAACAAACGCGGAGAGTTTTGTCGGAGTCTGGACATGCACTGACCAATCACATGCATGTCCCTCTTCTCTCTCTCTCCTCGCAATCATACATGCATGACCCCCCTCTTGCCTCTCTCATCTCAACCGGACATTAAACCACAAATAACCCATCACATGCTTGGTCTTCACCTATTTTTTTTCCTGATACTTTGTAATTAGCGTTGGATGGCTTTCCTTCCATATCATGTCTGTTAGATGGCCTTATTTATAGTCATAGTCTCCCCTTCGTTTTGGGGTCGTTTTCATTGTACCCTGTGTCTATATTGATCTAATATAAATCAGATATAATTTTGAAAAAGGGTAATGCATGGCTGACCGAAAGTGAATTCGACAAGCAACTTGGGGGTGGCTCTCCGTCCAAAAAATGGAAGATGCCGCACCTGGCCTATGCCCTCGCGGTCCATAAAGCAGCAGATGATGCCCGTCGGTGCCACCAACGTCGGATCGGACCACACGATAGCCTTCGAACCGTTTTATCTTCTCGTCCGGCTCACCACTCCTTGCCTAGATCTATCGGACACGCTTCTTTTTTTTTTGAGAAATTATCGGACACGCTTCTTATCGAGAGGAATACGTATCAGCTTTCACATGGGCCGGCGGGCTGGTACTTCTTCCTCCCCTCTCATTTTTCTTTCTGAGAATTGATTCTTGGTTCGAGATAGATTTGCATCGTTGTAGTCAGGTTTTTCAGCGAGCAGGTAACTTGGATTCTTTCGTGTTCCTTGATGGACATGGGAATTTCTCTATTTCTCTGAACAGAAAAAGAACATCTCAGATATTTCTCTTGCACAGGCTTCGGATTCCTTATGATCAGCTCCACCAACGAACCATTTATACCCAAAATGATATTCACTAACAGCATTTGCAACCAGGCATCCCAGATCCTCCTCAAACGCCAGGGCGGCCCGCCTGGTCACTGACCGGTCATAAAATTTTGACCCAGCCGGACGCCTCAAACATCCGGGCTGACTGGCACACCTTATATCCAGCCCAAATATGGACGGATATGGGGCGCCCGGTCGCGTCCGGGCACATATCACTAGTAGAAAAAGGGTCAAACGTGAAGCACATTAGTGCCGGTTTGAATTAGAGCCGGCACTAATGTGTACATTAGTGCCGGTTCGTGGCGGCGATCAATAGTACCGGTTCGTGGCGAACCTTTAGTACCGGTTCATGCCACGAACTGGTACTAAAGAGGTTGTGTTAGCCTGCGGTCAGTCTATGGCCCCACCATCACCATTTAGTGCCGGTTCGTATCACGAACCGGTACTAATGAGATTATGGCAAACTGTTTTTAGTCCCACCTCGCCAAGAGAGAGGCAGTATGAGCGGTTTATAAGCCGTGAGTGCACAGACAATGACGAAGAGTTGCAATGCTCATCTACATGTTGATTAGCTTCAAGCCTTGCAGAATAGCATAGATTGCACTGAGCTATGTGCAGTGCAGTCTACACTATTCCGAATGGCTTGAAGCAAATTAACCAGCATTGCACCTCTTTTTTATTTTTAATAACTTATTTAAACTCCGGACTTCTTTTGTGTTCAGTATGCAGCATTCAAAGCGACGTCATCAATTTCCAACATGTTCTGACATCATTTGTTGTTTTTCGGTCATTTACCTAATTGTTTAGAGAGCTAAATGACCGTGAAATTGAAAATCACTACAAAATGAATCCTGAAAATGTTGAAACTTTGCATGGTATCATCATATCATCCGCATAGCATGCGCGAAAGAGTAGAGAGGGTCACGACAAAAACTGGACGCACTTCGTGTACAAACTGGACAAACTCTTTCGGATTATCAGGGTTTCGGACGAGAACTTATCTGTTACATGGCCACTTCAATGTTTTTTATACTTATTTGAACTCCGGACTTCTTTTGTGTTCAGTATGCAGCATTTAAAGCGACGTCATCAATTTCCAATATGTTCTAACATCATTTGTTGTTTTTCGGTCATTTACCTAATTGTTTAGAGAGCTAAATGGCCGTGAAATTGAAAATCATTACAAAATGAATCTTGAAAATGTTGAAACTTGGCATGGTATCATCATATCACCCGCATAGCATGCGCGAAAGAGTAGAGAGGGTCACGGCAAAAACTGGACGCACTTCATGTACAAACTGGACAAACTCTTTCGGAGTATCAGGGTTTCGGACGAGAACTCATCTGTTACATGGCCACTTCAATGTTTTTTAAACTTATTTGAACTTCGGACTTCTTTTGTGTTCAGTATGCAGCATTTAAAGCGACGTCATCAATTTCCAATATGTTCTAACATCATTTGTTGTTTTTCGGTCATTTACCTAATTGTTTAGAGAGCTAAATGGCCGTGAAATTGAAAATCATTACAAAATGAATCTTGAAAATGTTGAAACTTGGCATGGTATCATCATATCACCCGCATAGCATGCGCGAAAGAGTAGAGAGGGTCACGGCAAAAACTGGACGCACTTCATGTACAAACTGGACAAACTCTTTCGGAGTATCAGGGTTTCGGACGAGAACTCATCTGTTACATGGCCACTTCAATGTTTTTTAAACTTATTTGAACTCCGGACTTCTTTTGTGTTCAGTATGCAGCATTTAAAGCGACGTCATCAATTTCCAACATGTTCTGAAATCATTTGTTGTTTTTCGGTCATTTACCTAATTGTTTAGAGAGCTAAATGACCGTGAAATTGAAAATCACTACAAAATGAATCCTGAAAATGTAGAAACTTGGTATGGTATCATCATATCACCCGCATAGCATGCGCGAAAGAGTAGAGAGGGTCACAGCAAAAACTGGACGCACTTCGTGTACAAACTGGACAAACTCTTTCGGAGTATCAGGGTTTCAGACGAGAACTCACTTGTGACATGGCCACTTCAATGTTTTTTAAACTTATTTGAACTCCGGACTTCTTTTGTGTTCAGTATGCAGCATTTAAAGCGACGTCATGAATTTCCAACATGTTCTGACATTATTTGTTGTTTTTCGGTCATTTACCTAATTGTTTAGAGAGCTAAATGACCGTGAAATTGAAAATCACTACAAAATGAATCCTGAAAATGTTGAAACTTGGCATGATATGCAGCATTCAATTTTCAGAAGAAAATAAATAATGCAGAAAATAAAAAAACTATACAAAAAAATTACTCAAAAATAAATAGAAGAAAATAAATAATGAAGAAAAGAAAAAACTATATAAAAAACTACTCAAAAATAAATAGAAGAAAATAAGTAATGCAGAAAAGAAAGGCCTGCTCTTAGTACCGGTTGGTGGTTCCAACCGGTACTAAAGGGTGGTCTTTAGTACCGGTTGGAGCCACCAACCGGTACTAAAGGCCTACTCTTCCCGCCTCTTTGCCTGGCCAAAGTAGGCCTTTAGTACCGGTTGGTGGCTTCAACCGGTACTAAAGGCTCACCCTATATATACAGCACTTACGAAATTTCAGTTACATCTCCCCACTTCTTTCGTCAACCTCTCGCGCGCCGCTCCCGTCGTCGCCGCCCGTCGCCCGTCGTCGTCATCGTCGTCCCCGCCGCTGCCCCGAACACCGCGCGCCGCCGTCCGTCGTCGTCCCGCGCCGCGGTCCCGTCGTCATCCCGCGCCGCCGTCCGCACGTATCTCGCTCTCTCCTTGCGCGTACCCGGCCGCCGCGCCATGCGCCGTCCGCCCCGAACGCCGCGCGCCGCCGTCCGTCCCCGCCGGCGCCCCGAACGCCGGCGCCCCCGCCCCGTACGCCGCCGCCCCCGCCCCGTACGCCGGCGCCCCCGCTCGTACGTACGGGACGGCGGCGTACGGGGCCGCACACACACACACACACATATACCACACACGTATACACACACATACACACATACGTACACACATATACGTATACACACACACATTTTTTTTTACTTATTTTCTGTTTTTTAGAAAAGTTAATTAGATGATCGAATGTTAGATTAATGTCGAATGTTAGATGAATTAGCTAGCTAGATAGAAAAATTGTCGTACTAGAGATTAGAACTAGTTGAATAATTAATATAACTAGTTTATTTTTAGTAAGAAAATTTAGGTATATGAGATTTGAACTAGTTGAATAATTAATATAACTAGTTTATTTTTAGTAAGAAAATTTAGGTATATGAGATTTGAACTAGTTCAATAATTAATATAACTAGTTTATTTTTAGTAAGAAAATTTAGGTATATGAGATTAGAACTAGTTGAATAATTAATATAACTAATTTATTTTTAGTAAGAAAATTTAGGTATATGAGATTTGAACTAGTTCAATAATTAATATAACTAGTTTATTTTTAGTAAGAAAATTTAGGTATATGAGATTTGAACTAGTTTAATAATTAATATAACTAGTTTATTTTTAGTAAAAAAATTTAGGTATATGAGATTTGAACTAGTTTAATAATTAATATAACTAGTTTATTTTTAGTAAGAAAATTTAGGTATATGAGATTTGAACTAGTTCAATAATTAATATAACTAGTTTATTTTTAGTAAGAAAATTTAGGTATATGCGATTTGAACTAGTTCAATAATTAATATAACTAGTTTATTTTTAGTAAGAAAATTTAGGTATATGAGATTTGAACTAGTTCAATAATTAATATAACTAGTTTATTTTTAGTAAGAAAATTTAGGTATATGAGATTTGAACTAGTTCAATAATTAATATAACTAGTTTATTTTTAGTAAGAAAATTTAGGTATATGAGATTTGAACTTGTTCAATAATTAATATAACTAGTTTATTTTTAGTAAGAAAAATTTAGGTATCTGAGATTTGATGATCTAATTAAAATATTATTTGTTAATGAGTTTTTTTGTTTATTTAATTTTTTATATATTTTGAGTTTATATAAATGTTAGATTAATGTCGAATGTTAGATGAATTAGATAGAAAAGTTAAATATATAGTAATGTCAATTGAATATATAGTTAGATATATTAATGTCAAATGTTAGATGAATATATATTTGGCTAGATATAAGTGTTTAATGTTTCACCTATATGAACATAGGAAATGTCATCTGACGACGAAAAATATTTCATTATGTGCGAACACTGTGAAGACCTGCGCGGCCTGTGCGACCAAAATTTCCTTGTTGATGGTAGGCGCTTCAGCATCAAGCTGGATGAGACATTCGAAGTTGATACAATAAGTCACTTTGTCAATTATTATTTGAATGCAAAACTTATGCTTTATTTGCTTCAACTTATAATTTTAAATTTTCACTATTCTACTAGCGCATCCCCTGCCATGCAAGAATTTTTGTCTTGGATAAGATAGGTTTTAGTGCTATAGATGATATGGAGGTAAAGAGAGTTTACTTGAAGACGGAGCATGGGTATACTTTCAACGTCAAATTATATAATGGAGACACATGCACCCATTTTGAATGCAAAACTTGGCAAGAACTATGCAAGGCTTATGCATTTGAGCCTGATATGGTTATCACCTTTGATATTCGTCCGGAAGATGATATTGAAGGTAATATAGACATCTGGGTCGATGTGCAAACGCCTCCAGTTCTACCATTTGGTGAGTTTTTCTCAACCATGCATGCATATGTTTATGTCTTTGATACAGTTTATTCAAAAATAGTTGACAACTAATTTGTATTGTCAGCTTATTTCGGTTCAAGCAAACATGTCCGGCGCTTAGTAGACAGGACCTACTACTGCCCCGGGGCTCTAATAAACTGCGAGGAGATAAGTCATTATGTTTCATGGCTTGAGGATCTTAATACTGTCAAGACAATTTTTTTTTCCTAAACTTAGAAATGTTAGTACTCAAAACGTGCGACCAATGGTGATCGTATTGAACTACGGTCACATCTATAATCGAAAGATGGTAAGATTTTAAATATTTGTCCTTAATTAGTGCATCTTTTGCATACATTATTTTTGAAGCTAAACTTTCATTGCTTAGTATATTAATTACTATACGATGTTCTTCAACAGGGACTTCCGATGACAGTTGTGCCTCAGTGGATCGAGACAAAAGGTCACATGTCAATGGTTAGCTTACAACCAAGATTTCCTACATTGCACATGAGTGCATTCAGGATTTCTGAAAGCGAAGAATGCTTAATAGTGAAAGATTGGAGCAAAATTGTTAACGATCGCAGAGAAGTACTAGGGGGCAGCAAGGAGAAGCGCAACCCAAGATTAGGAGACAGATTCATCTGCATGCTCCAGTATGATGAATCAGGAGAGCTATACATGTTCTATGCTATTCTATCTGAGAGGGAGCAGCAGGATTAGTAGCTACTAATTCATGCTCTTAATTAGTACTTGTCTCATGTCCGTGTCCTGAACTTCGATGTTGGTGATGATTATGTTGAACTTGATGATATCTTTACTTCTGTTACAAAGTGAATGTTTCCTCTTTAAGCTAGCCAGCGTTGATGATGATTAGATAGCTAGCGGTAATGACTATGATGATTAAATAGTGGTAATTAGACGACTATGATGATTTTTAGCTAGCTAGAGTTTATTTATTTATTAATATGAGATGATGATGATGATGACGACTACAACTCATTATAACGTAAAACAATCCTAAATTAAATTGATAACACAAATTTAATTGAAAAATACAAAATAAAACAAAAACCCACAACCATTTAGTACCGGTTGGTGTTACCAACCGGTACTAAAGGGCTCCCGGCCCCCGGAGCTGGCTCGTGCCACGTGGTTCCCCTTTAGCACCGGTTCGTGCTGAACCGGTACTAAAGGGGGGGGGGGGCTTTAGTGCCGAAACTTTAGTGCCGGTTCCTAAACCGGCACTAAAGGGCCTTACGAACCGGTGCTATTGCCCGGTTCTGCACTAGTGTATGCCACGTTTGATCCGCCCCACGCTGGCCCACCCGGCCCCACATATATTCCTTCCTATCCGCTCGTCGGACCAAACTCTAGCCACTTCACTCCACTCCCTTCTACCACCAAGCTCGTCTTCGGCGCCATTCGTCCATCTTCGGCATGGCGGGCAGCGGATTCACGTCCTTCACCTCCAGATCCGTCGACCCCGAACTCATCCCACACGGCCCCGAGGAGGAGATTGCCGTCCCTCTTGCGCTTTGCCGCTCTCGAGAGGAGGCCCATGCACGACAGCGCTCGGACTCCTTCAGTCGGGAATCTATTGCGTCTGCCCAAATGGTGCATGGATCCGACGCTAGGGTATGCTGCCTCAACGGAGGCGGTGCGGTTCGTCTGGCGTCCTAACACGGTGGCGGACGCGCAACCCCTCCGTTGGTGCGCCGAGGTCATGGGCGCGCCGTGGGCATCGTCTGACGCAACCATGGTGCGGCGTGCCCGCCATGTGAGGCAGCGGGCGCGGGAGGTGGCGGCAGCGCTCGCGGCAGTGGACGTCGGCGAGACGGAGTTGCATTCTCCGGCGCCCCATATGGTGCACCACTCCGGGCGCCACAACCGCATTGTGGTGGATGTCACCGGCTCGTCCCATGATGGATCCATCGTCAATCTGACGTCCACCGGCACCCAACGGGTTCCGGGCTCCGACGAGAAAGATTAGGGCATGGAAGACGGCGGCGCCTTGAGTCCCGTGAGCCGGCTCGTATCCCATGCCCTACTCTACCCTGCCGGTGACCGGACCAAAACTCTAGGGAGCGTAGCCGGTCATTGGGCATGGCCACGGCAACCGGACGAGCTCTGCCTAAAGATCGCTACGTTGCATGTAATAATATAAATTTGAGGTTTCTAATTCAAGGTATCCGGATGTGGATTGCATTATTTGAGATGTGATCGGTTAGTGTCCGCGGACGCGTCCGGACGCGTTTGCGGGCGTTTGGAGGGCCAGATTTGCACATCGTGGCTGTAGATGCTCTAATAACAACAAATATGCTGCACGTACATTGTGAGTGCGGAAATGATTGTACCACCATGAGCAACAAAAGGCTCAAATATATGGGGGCAATAAACTTAGGTGGGATGTTTCTTTTTTCTCTGAAAGCATCACGCTGAGGCCTTGTTCGTTTGCCGGGGTGGGGTTCAAAGCCCACGGTTTGGCGGGGATAGCCCTGCCCGGGAATTTATCCTCATCTGCTTCATATAATGCATTCGGTTACATCTCGAATAGATCGGAGATGGATGTAATTTTTAATTGCTTCTTACGTTCTTTTTACTCTCTTGATGTTTGATGAACAAATTGAAAGTTTTTCCTGCAAAAAAAAAAACCCATCCAATTCTCTCCCAGCCCTGTGTTTTTTGCCGGGGACAAAACATCTCCTCCCAATGTGTGGAATTAATCCCAGACCATTACAACCTCTCGACCCCTCTCTACGCGACCTCTGTCTCCCGTGATTATGGAGGCGGCACTGTCGATGTGAGGATCCAGAAGGGCAAAGATTGTCAACATGTTTGGTAATTGTATACATGGTATAAATTGCAAGTTTAACACAATTATAAGACTAGCCACAGTGGGAGTAACTTCAGCAGTAACATCAAGTCCAACTCAGCAAATTTGCTTATGTGGCAATGAGTTAATGAAGAGAGAGATAGTTGTAGTAACTTAGGTAGTTACTGTAACATCACATATCCCAATGCAATATGAGTCTATAACCTAATAAATGAATCTTTGCATGTTACCACACTTAAGTTACCACCCACTATGAAGATAGTAACATAGTCTAGGGATATGTGTATGTTACTAGTGTATGTTACTATCCACTGTGGCTAGTCTAAGTGTGGAGCATAATCACAACTTTTACAAAGATAAAGACCATTTTATTATGCAATGAAACCAATCACACAACTTAGAACAATGAAATTTATAATCCTTTAGGTAACAATGACCACTGACGCTGATGTAAAAAAAAGGTGACGATTGACGACTGCAAAACCTCCAACAAAAGTGGCGACTGAAAACTGAATTAAGAAGCTTCTCCCAGCTAGCCACTAATTACTTGGCAGCCGGGGCAGCAGCAGCAGCCCACATGGCCCGCAGCTTCTCGGCCTCCTCCAACATGCTTTCCATGGGCGGCGCCGCCTTCTTTGCAGCCTCCGTCTGCTCGAACCTCTCAGCCCAGGCGGCCAGGCGTGGAGTCCTGCCAGCGTCGATGACCGTGACGCCGAACATGTGGCGCAGCGCCTCGATCCAGAAGAGGTTGCACCCGAGCGCAAGGTCGAGGTACCCGATGGAGTCGCCGGCGAAGAAGGCCTTCCCGCCAGAGCACTGGGCGAAGGCGTCCTCCAAGGGCGCGACCGCCGCGAGCGCAGCGGCCAGCCCCTCCGCCCTGTCCTCCTCCGTGGCCGCCCTCATGATGCCTATCCACGTGGGGACAGCCTTGTCATCGATGTAGGCCGCCCAGAAGCGGGCGACGGCGCGGTCGTAGGGGTCCGCGGGGAGGAGCGAGGCGGCGCCGGCCCAGACCTCGTCGACGTACTCGACGATGGCGAGCGACTCGCAGATGGGCCTGCCGGCGTGGATGAGCACGGGGACCGCCTTGCGCACCGGGTTGGAGGCGAGGAGGAGCTCGCCCTTGTGGAACAGGTCCTGCTCCAGGTACTCGTAGCTCACGCCCTTGACGTGCAGCGCCATGCGCACGCGGATCGCGAACATGCTCGCCGCCGTGCCCAGTACCTTGACATCATCTCCTTGGCCGGCCATCGTTTCCGATCTTCCTCTTCGATCGATCTTTTCCTTGGCTTGTAAACTATTTGCTCTGCTGTGTACGTATGTGCGCTTAAGTTTTGCTCAATTTGCAAGTGTACGTACATAGCTTGGTTCTTGTTGTTTATATAGCGCAAATCAAGCGGGGCAGCTGTTGGTGGAGAAGCTGCTAGAGCCATGGGAATTGTGTTGGGTCTGTATATGTGCATCACCCCATACGTACGCAGAATGCTTGCACCCCAAAGTAAGGTTGACTAGCTTGGCGTCACACGCGACGCTTCAGTGTTAGACGATGTTTCCGCGCGCGGCATGCCCTGCAAATGCTTCTTCTCTCTCAGTGTCTGCTTTCTGTAGCGATGAGACTCGGCCCACTCATCCTGGGAACACTTCCAAAAGGCTGATTATTTTATGGTGCCTGCAAATTTTCTTTTCCCTCAGTCGATTTCTGCATTGCACGAGGCGACGGTGGTGTTGACATGCGGACCGGCAATGAGCTCCGTTTGTAGAAGATTGAGTGGTTAATCTGATGCGAAATATACGATGCATGTTCGTTATAATATGCACGTCCGGATTTCATATAAACATGACATATTTTATTACACTAAAACAATATCCATGCGTTGCAATGGAATATAAATATTCTAGTACGTTAGCTTGTGATTTATCTGTCAATAATAATGTGATCCTGTAAATAAATGTTCATCAAATTGTGACAGTGAATTAACATATATTTAGATTAGAAGTTTGGTAAAATTAAAGTGAAATTAGTTGAGAAAGTAAGTAAATTAAAATGGAATTGATTCAGAAGGTAAGTAAACTAAGGTGATTGATTATCATATAAATGGAAGGTTAGGCGAAGGGATGGTGGGAAGAAAGGTGAAATAGGAACCTTACTTTTTCTTAAGTAAGTATAGTATAGAGATTTACATCAACTATGGTGCTAGTCCGGCTCTAGAGTCTGACCATGAACCTAGAGAACAGAAACTTCCTTCTCTAGCTCCACCTCGACGCTCTTCGGCTCAGCCTCCAAAGGCCCAGGAAGTGAAGTTGTCTGGCTCCACGACACTGCCAAGCGACTAATCGGCCGACAATTAATGCTCAGCCCACCAAGCTTGACGTTGATGGGAGGGGAGGAGCAGTGGCCTATCCGGGACCAGGCACCGGCGATCTACCGTGCACCATTCTTCCTCCCTGCTGGCGGCGCCCGCGAACGTGACTGCACCATTCTTCCTCCCTGCTGGCGGCGCCCGCGAACGTGACTGCTTCATGGTCGTCGTGGCGGGGCGCGGACTCGGCGATTTCCTCCTCCTCCTCCTCCTCGCCGGTCCCGCCGAACACCTCCTCGCTCACCTCATCATCGCACTCTTTGCCGGCGGCCGCCACCTCCGACACTCGCAGGCGGTACCGCCAGCAGGCGAGGCGGATCTCGCGGGGGGAGCGGTAGGACCCGAGCAGCGCCTCCTGCTCCGTCATGTCCACGTCCGGCACGACCGCTCTACCGGCGCTGAGCTGCTCCTCCGCCTGCAGATGCTCCTAGAGGAGGTCGTGGTTGTAGGCGGCGTCAGCCTATGCCTCCCAGAACTGCTCCTCCCGCACGATATGCATGTAATGGGCATGGGCCTCGCCGATGGTCATGGTGCAATGCACCAGCGAGGGTGACACAGAGGAGGAGGGTGGCGCCGGTTCGTCATCAATAGCGTCCTCCATTGGGACGTCGTCCTCCGGCTGCCTGCCGGCCAGCCAACCAGCAGCAATGGCGGCCATCTCCTTCTTCTGGTCCGACGTCAGCCCGTCCCAAAGAGTTTTGGCGGGGGAGGGATCCATGGTGAGAGTGGTGCAGAGAGGGACCGGAGGTGGATGACTGCGGCTATGGCCGGGGCACCAGTTTTTATAGCAATGGTGGGTGGAAGTGGGACGGATGGGTGGCGTCGGAGAAGATGCCTCGGCAACCGCGTGCCGTCAATGTGGGTGGCAGGCGGACGGGCAGCTGTCGTGTCGTTTGAACGCACGGTAGTCGCCTGCGCCGAGAAGTGACGCGGGCGGCGCTCTCTCGATTGGCGCACCACTTCATTGCCGTTGCTAGTGAGTGGTCGTGTCTGCTCTAGCCGGGCATGAATGCGAGCGTTGACGCTCTGGAGCGGCGCTGACCGAAAACGCGCGGTAGGAGACTGGGTTTTTGGTGGGTAAGGGCGGTCAGAAGCGGGCGTGAGATCGGTCTGGACTCCTACAAACCCCTTACTTTTGTCTCTGGTTTGCGGAAGAAATTATGTCTGAACTACCCAGTGGACCGGTATAAACCCACGTTGGATGGTTTCTACTGTTCGGACAACGTGATTCAGAAGCACGCGGGAGGTTTGCCCGTCAGCGTTGGAGATGCTACTAGGTAACAGCAAATACATCAAGACATGTTTTTAGATGAAAAGCTGTAGCCCAGTCCTCCTGCCCGCTGTAGTCCTTTCCTCTTTGCTCTGAAAACTAGCCACTTGACTTCTTCCTTGAATTTTCTCCCGCAAGCATATAGACTTGGGCTAATATGTTTAACAGGCCCTATGTTTAAGTATGAAATCACTCCTTGTGTTCCATAGAGCCCAGGTCACCAAGATGATGATCTCCAAAGAGAAACGTAAATTGATTAGTTGCTTCAGATAATCAATCTCTTTTTATAGACCTAAGCCAGTATATGTCCAAGAGCGAGAGATGTAGCTGCAGCCTGCAGTACATTTTGATAAATGTGCAGCGAAAGAAGAGGTGATCTCTTGTTTCAAGAGTCTGCATGCTGCATAAGATACAAGTGTAATCTTGTATGAAGAAAAAAAATCGCAGTAGAAGAGCCCTAGTATTTAACCTGTCATGTGCCAAGAGCCAAAAGAAAATCTTGTATTTAAGTTGGCAGCATGTTTTCCATAACCACCTGACCACTAGGAGAACTGCAGTCGTAGGAGTAAGAAACCTATAAACCTTGGAGACCATGTAGTGAGCAGAACCCATAGGTATTTGCCGTTGATCTTCCTCTGAAGTGAGTTGGAGGTCTTGAATAAAATTCTCCAATTCTTGAAATTGCGCATATGCGTCCTCAGACAGAATCACAGACGCGGTTGGAAGAGAGCTGTTAAATCATCTTTTGAAACAGTTCAGCAATGGAAAAATTTTCCTTGAGAGCAAAAGAATGAAGATGTGGCCATATCTCACTCTTGGAGACACCATCCCAAGTGTCAGACCAGAAATCCAAGGTCTGACCATTGTGCAATATGACAAATGCGTGCTCTTTATAAATTGCGAATAGTTTCATGCAGTCCATCCACCAAAAAAGGATGACACGGGCCATGGCTATCTTTGCTCTCTTTCATCGTGTCTTTATCGTTAGCTAGCTCCCCCGACGGTTAGACCCAACACCTTCGCGCCAACACTATTGCGACTATTTTATTTCTTGTTAGTTTTTTCTCATAATGCTTTCTATTCATTGATGCTATATTTTAAGATAATAAAGCGTCCTTTATCAAAAAAAATCGTAGAGGCTCTTTAAGTTTTGATGGAAATAATTATGTGATGATGCCAAACTTTCTTAATGTTGGGATAAGTTCATAATTTTTGTTGGAAAGGTTAGGGTATCTCCAATGGTCCGGACCGCGTGGTCCATCCGCTTGGCCGTCTAGACGTCATTTTTCTCGTAAACCAGAAGGAAACAAGGGGGAGGGGCTTTGTAGGCCTCCGGTCCGACAACTCTGGCACACCAAAACCCTCTCCCTCACCCGCGCCCTTTCCCGTCCGAAGAGGTCAGCCAGCATTCATGCTGCTCCAGAGCAGACGTGACCTCTAACTGGCAATGGCATTGAAGTGGGCTCGCTGGCCTAGGGCGCCGCCCATGTCACGTCCCTGGTATCCTTGCCTGTTCAATATCGGAGAGACGCTACTAGACAAAACGAGACGAATATCTACCTCGTCTGTTCAATGTCCGTTTGTCCGTCTGCCGCCATTAAACAGACACCTCGACCGAGAAACGAACTCCGGTGCCCTCGCATTAACACACCCGGGCACTTGGCATCGCTGGCATGCGCTTCTAAAGGCAGCCACTCCCGGCTCAAAGCAACGCACACCAAGTCCGATCTACATCCTCCTCCCGTGCAACACATCTGCCATGAGCGCGAGCAGGAACACATTGTGGGAGAGCCTCTCAGCGGAGCAGAACCTCGAGGTGGCCGCCCTTGCGGCTGCTGGGTGGGCCGTCATGCTAGGCGAGCAGAGGATGACATCCAAGGCAGCTCGCCAGAGGTCTGCGACGATGACGACCCCATGATGGAGACAGACTTGGACGACAACTCGACGTCGTTGCCCGCACCGTTCCATGATGGCTTTATCATGGAGCAGGGACATGCACACTTCAATGCCGCCATGGCGGAGGAGCAACCCGCGCCGGTGCCTAGGTTGGCATTTCGGCAAGCGCAAGAGGAGCAATGTTACACATGTTCCTTCTCAAGAAGCATCGGCTGGCAGAGGGCCAAATCTACGGCGAGCACGCAAGCGACGAAGGCCTGGTGGCCATGGTCGTAGCAAACCCCACATTTGTCTTTGAGCAGCGGGCGCTCTACAAGGCCGTGCACGCTCAGTCCGATGAGGAGGCGGCGCAGGCGATCGCGGACGAGAATGCCGCCAGTTGCTGTCCAACGCTTCGCCACTGAACTTTTGTGGGCTTCGGTTGGACGGCGAGCGTGTCGGCCCATCCACTCCATCATGGACCTCACGTCCACCAACAACAGACAAATCACGGATTCCGACGAGGATGAGTAGGGCATGGGCGGCAGCATGCCCTTGAGTCCCAAATGGGCCGGTCCATCTCTCATGTACTCTTCCTCGCTGGCGACCAGACCTTCACTTCACGGGTCTCATCCCCGCCGCTCATAAAGATGACGAGATGAACTTGGTGATCGCCATAAGGGAACAGCAAGGATGGGACATGGAGGACGGTGCCACTAGAGGCTAGGTTTAGGTCCAGTCCCTTTTTAATGAAAAATGTCGAAATTTTAATGAATATGCTCCGGTTTAGATGAAAATCATCCGGTTGCATGAATTTTGTCCGGTTTGTTGACATCCGCTTTGAAATGTATGCGGCTAGCTTTGGATGGCCAGCTCCTATACCAGTGTCAGTAGACTAGTCCGCACTGATCTGCGGATGGACACGGCATTTGGTTTAGGGGGTCAGCTTTCGAGATGCCCTTAATAGGGTTTGTTATAAAGAGATATTGAGTAATTAGGAATCATAAGATACAAAAACATGTGAAGACTTGCGACGGGGGTGAGGAGGGGGAGGGGGGGCACTCAGGCCATGTGGCTGATGCCGGGCTAGGAGCGGAAAGAGGTGCCTTCTGTTCTTTCCATTGTGGTTGTGCATTGTGAAGTCGACGGTTGGCGGTGACTCGGGGCATGGATGCCGCGGGGGGGGGGGGGGGGGGGGGGGGGGGCTCGGATGGCGGTCGGTATGGTGGCTTTCTGGCAGGCCCCATGACGATAATGATGGCCAAGCTACTTTGTTTGTCTGGATGGCGAGGGGCGTAGAGATGGATGGTTCGGGCACATTTTTTGTCCTTGAAGTGGCGTTGCCCAGATCTTGATCCTGAAATGTAGGGCGGTTCTCGCTGAGACTGGTCTGGGTATCTCATGGTGTCATGGTGAGCTGCCGAGCAAAACCTTTGCACTTTGGCGCCCATGGCGACGACATTTGCGGTTGCCTTTATTTTCTAGAAGATGTCGTCGTGGTCTTCTCTCGGTGACAGAGTCTCCGGGTGAATTGAGTCTCGTCGATACAGAAGGCCGACACTGCAAGAGTGCCACACAAAGATCACCCAGCACTGAAGCGTCACATGTGACGCCAAGCTAGTTAACCTTACTTTAGGGGTTGCTGAGAAATCCTGAGATACTCTGAGTTGACTCTTCAGTGCATGCTGCGTACGTCAAGGGTGATGCGCATAGCCGTGCACCCACCCACCCAACACAATGGCTCTAGTAGCTTCTCGTCCAACAACTGCTCGGCTTGATCTGCGCTATATAAACAACGAGAACGAAGCCTTGCAAATTGAGTATCAAGGGCTTGAGGCTTAAGAGAGCACACACGTACACATCGGAGGAAATAGGAGTAGTTTACAAGCGGCAAATAGGAAGAGATCGATCCAAGACGATGGCCGGCGAAGGAGACGACGTCAAGCTGCTGGGCGCGGCGGTGAGCCCGTTCGCGGTCCGCGTGCGAATGGCGCTGCACCTCAAGGGCGTGAGCTACGAGTACCTGGAGCAGGACCTGTTCGACAAGGGTGAGCTCCTCCTCGCCACCAACCCGGTGCTCAAGAAGGTCCCCGTGCTCATCCACGCAGGCAGGCCCGTCTGCGAGTCGCTCGCCATCGTCAAGTACGTTGACGAGGTCTGGGCTGACGGCGCCTCGCTCCTCCCTGCCGACCATTACGGCCGCGCCGTCGCCCGCTTCTGGGCCGCCTACATTGATGACAAGCTGTTCCCCGCGTGGATAGGCATCCTACGCGCCGCCACGGAGGAGGACAGAGCCGAGAAGCTTGAGGCCGCGCTCGCGGTGGTCCGGCCCATGGAGGACGCCCTCGCCCAATCGGTAGCGGATCTAGCCCAATGGGCCAGGGTGGGCCAACAATAGAACTGTTCATAAAAAAAATATGTTTTCTTAATATTTTTTACCTTTTTTCCTATGCTATAAAGCTATTCCAAAAATCCCAGGGTGGGCCGTGGCCCACCCTGTCCACCCTCTACCTCCGCCACTGCGCCCAATGCTCTGGTGGGAAGGACTTCTTCGCCGGCGACTCCGTCGGGTACCTCGACCTTGCGCTCAGGTGCAACCTCTTCTGGTTCAAGGCGTTGCGGGAGATGTACGGCGTGACGGTCATCGACGCCAACAAGACTCCGCGCTTGGCCGCCTGGGCTGAGAGGTTCGAGCAGACGGAGGCAGGGAAGGAGGCGGCCACGCCCATGAAGAGTATGGTTGAGCACGCCGGGAAGCTGCGGGCTATGTGGGCTGCTGCTGCTGCAGCTGCCAAGTAATAATTAAGTGGCAAGCTCGGAGGAATTTCTTTGATTCGATTGGCCTCGAGTTGTGTTTTGTTTGTTCATCATAAAGGTGGTCATCGTCAATCATTTCTTTTAATTTATTTACTTATTATTTAAGATTTGTAAATTTCATTTTTCTGCATTGTGATCTGTCCAGTATGCAATAAAATGACCATTTATATTCATAAAGTTGTGGCTGAGCAACCCACTAACTTGTTCAGGAGTATAGTACAGCATTATAAAATGTTACAATAGAACAATCGGAGAAAATACATCATGTTCATGTCTTTTGAGAATTTTTGTATGTTCTTTTTGTATGTTCCTCGTGGCCGACGGTCCTCATGTCGTCCCCTCCTCCAGTCTCCGGTCTCCTAATTAAGAGTATGCAATAAAATGATCATTTATTTTGATAAGGTTGTGGTTGATCAATCCACTGACTTCCTAAGTGTGAGTGTGACGCAACATACAAGGAAAACCACCGTTTTGAAGTCTTTTGAGATTATTATTGGATCTCCACAAGTTTGCTCTGTAGGATGGAAGCCCAAAGGCAAAAACATGCTTTGTTCACTATGCATTGTTGATGAGTGCAGGAGGAAGAAGACTTCAGTACCCTAAATATTTGGATGTAGTTTTCAATTACTGTAAAAGTGCTTTATAAGAGTTTGCGCTCCTTAATATATCTCTTTTGACTTTTTCAGCAAAAAATGTCCATGTCCAGAAAGTGCAAATTCAGTACAGTAAATATCACATTTGCATTTTAATGGGGAAAATGGAACTTGGCTTCGGTGAACGATCCATGGAGCCATATATGCTTATTTTTTCTGTCTTTTAGACTGCTTGCACCCAAACATGTCAAATTACTACAACATTGATTATTGAACAAACAACATCGGTAGTTTCAAGTTTAGATGATAAGTTTCATCTTCGAGGTGTATCTAGAAATGAATAAATGACCGCATGCTAGTTTGGGTGGTTCAAGACTGTATCGTCAATTCAGATTCGGAATTTAGTTTCCACATCTATGTGCGGCACACGATAGTTCAGTGTACTAATAATGCTATAAATATTGTTGGGCTTCTAGAACAAGATGAATTACCCAACTTATTCTAGAAGTCAACAAAAGAACAGGCTCTTACTAGGATCAGTCGACTGCCATTAGACATCAGCTTACATTTTCAACAACTAAGTTTGTTTCCAAACATTTCCTGGATACATTTCCACTCTTTGCTGGTGAGCTTTCAATGGTCTATTGGTACCCCAAGATATCTAAAAGGGGGTTTACCAACCTCACATCAATATAATTTGTTATAAATAATTTTATTCCACTTTGGCACGTCCAAAGCCGGATAATTCATTCTTGTAAAAAATTATCTTAGGACTAGAGAGTTATTCGAAAAGTCAAAGACTCAATTTCATATTGACTGCCATGTCCATATCGTGTTCCATGGAAATGATAGTGTTATCAACATATTGTAGAATAGAAGCTTCTCCATCCACTAGATGAGGATTAAACCACACACAATGCTATTCATACGTACGTGTTTGACAAAAGTTTGCGTACTAATTCGATCTGAAAACGGTTAGCAAAAATCATGAAAGTACGATGATCCAAATGACTTGGTACGAAGAGTTTTTTTTGACGTAAGGTACAAAGAGTTTTTTTAGGGAATTGTATGTAGTAATAATATTCTCGCTAGTCTCCTACCTGGCCATATTATTTGCCCTTGCAATGAGGACTGCCAATATATTTGCAACTAATATGTTTGAAATTGTTGGAGACAAACAATCCTCCGACACCAAACTTTTATGAGTTTGCAAATAGTGACCAACATCATTATTTACTTTTATCCCAACACTATCACCTTCAACTAGAGTTTCTTAGAGTGTAGCAGTGTAGCCATGGATTGTCCCTGATGCAAAAAAAAAGTTGGAACTGGAAGCCCTTTTTCTCTCAAGTTTGAGACGTACATCCATGCGCTTATGGGTCCTATCTTCTATTTTTCGCCAAAAAAAGGTTTCACTTTCTATTTTTCGCCAAAAAGAGGTTTCGCTTTCTACATGTTAGTTTTCTTTCTCTTTCTTCGAGGCAGTACAAACACAAACGCTCATATATACACGTATACACTCACCCCTATAACCGTATACATGCACATCCTACCTTTATGAGCACCTTCGAGAAACTAAGCTGGCATATCATCTTAAGATTTTATGAAGTTATCGTAGGCGTTTCGAAGTTGACGAAAGCGTCTCCTCCTATTAAACGCGCTTCACCGCAAATCCTTAAATAAATCCAAAATAAATGCAAACATCAGGATTTAAACTCTGATGAAATAAGAATACCACTGTACTCCTAAACATCCAAGCATTTCAGCGCAGCGATGTTGTGCTTGCTCCGGGCTCCCGCTGACCGGGTCAGTGGACGTAGCAACAGAAGAATGACTCGCAGGGCATATGCGGCACAAAGATCGTCTCTAACTTTGAAGCGTCACATGTGACGCCGAGCTATACCAGTCAACCTTCCGGCTTTCGGTGATTAAGAAATCCTAGGATGCTCGCGTACCTGCACCTACCATGAAATGAATACGTCAACGGTGACGCAGCTACTCTTCCAGCAGCTGTTCAGCTTGATTTGCGCTATATAAACAACCAGAGCAAAGCTATATACGTACACTTTCAAACTGAGTTAAGAGCACATACATACACAGCAGAGCAAACTGTTTACGGTCGAGCACCAAGTAGCAAATAGTAGCAAGGAAGAGATCGATCCAAGACGATGGCCGGTGAAGGAGATGTGAAGCTGCTGGGCACGGTGGTGAGCCCGTTCGCGGTCCGCGTGTGCATGGCCCTGCACCTCAAGGGCGTGAGCTACGAGTACCTGGAGCAGGACCTCTTCAACAAGGGCGAGCTCCTCCTCGCCTCCAACCCGGTGCACAAGAAGGTCCCCGTGCTCATCCACGCCGGCAGGCCCGTCTGCGAATCGCTCGCCATCGTCGAGTACGTCGACGAGGTCTGGGCCGGCGCAGCCTCGCTCCTCCCCGCGGACCCCTATGGCCGTGCCGTCGCCCGCTTCTGGGCCGCCTACCTCGACGATAAGCTGTTCCCCGCGTGGATAGGCATCCTACGCGCCGTCACGGAGGAGGACAGAGCCGAGAAGCTCCACGCCGCGCTCGCGGTGGTCGGGCCCATGGAGGACGCCCTCGTGCAGTGCTCTGGTGGGAAAGACTACTTCGCCGGCGACTCCGTCGGGTACCTTGACATCGCGCTCGGGTGCAACCTCTTCTGGTTCGAGGCGCTCCATGAGATGTTCGGCGTGACGGTCATCGACGCAGGCAGGACTCCGCGCTTGGCCGCCTGGGCTGAGAGGTTCGTGGAGACGGATGCGGCCAAGAAGGCTGCCCCGCCCATGAAGAGCATGGTGGACTACGCCGGGAAGCTGCGGAGTATGTGGGCTGCCGCTGCCGCCGCTGCCAAGTAATTAAGTGGCTATAGCTCGGAGGAGCGTCTTGATTCGATCAGCATCAAATTGTGTTCTGTTTGTTTAAAGGTTGCAATCGTCAGTGTCGTCGCTTTCCCACCTTTTGGATTTGACATCATTCATCTCTTTTTAGTTAGTTAGTTTACCTAAAGATTTGTGAATTTCTTTTTCTGCATTGTGTGGCGGATATGTCCAGTAGTACGGTAGGAGGAAAGCCATCGTGTTTAAGTCTTGATATTTTTGTATGTCCAAGTCTATGTCTAAAAAGTGCAAGTTTAGTTCAGTGAAATATCACATTTTCATTTTTATGGTGAAAAAATGGAGCTTTGTGTGCTTAACTTTTTTCTTTTAGAATGGTTGCACCTAAACAGGTCAAGTTACTGCGATATTGAACAATCTGCTAGTCTCTTCGATCATATCCCGCAAATTTACACGAGTAGTTCTAAGATTATATGTAAAGTTTCATATTCAAGGTCTATGCAGAATTTTTGTGTAATGAATATAGATGATCACATGGTAGTTAGGTGGTTCGAGATTATATGGTCAATTTTGATTCGGATTTCAGTTTCCACATCCGTGTGCAGCACATGGGTGTGCAGTGTACTAATAATAATACCATCAAATCAGCAATCTCATTTGCTGTGCACAACTAACCAAATTTATGGCCAATAATATGTTTCATTCCACCAAGAATCGTGACAGTTACAAAGAAGCATTTTAATCCAGGTTCAATTTGAGCATTCTCCCTCCTTGTTAACTTCAGCTTTGACACCAAGTCATCCAAGATAACTCTGAACTAAACTGATGAACAATCTCATTTTAGGTGCATCAGATTTAGCTGGCAGATTGGTCATGGGGCATCGTGTACTTCATGTCCTTCCTTACACTTGATGTCAGTACATTAGTAGAAAAAAAGCCATTTGTCCCGGTTCGTAAGGCCCATTTGTCCCGGTTGGGTAACCGGGACTAAAGGGTCGGTACTAAAATCCTACACCTTTAGTCCCGGTTCTTACACCAACCGGGACAGATGGGGCTTCACGTGGCCACTGGGGCTTGCCCTGGCAGGGGCCTTTTGTCCCGGTTGGTAGCACCAACCGGGACCAACATGCTACCATGCGTCAGCAGTTCAGTGGCTAGGTGAAAGGATCGATATAGTTGACTAGAGGGGGGTGAATAGGCAACTAACAATTTTTAACTTTTCTTTACCAAATTAAACTGTGCATCAAAGTAGATTGTCTAGACATGCAACTATGTGAGCAACCTATATGATGCAATACCAACATGCACACAAGCAAGCAAGGGAAATAACACAAATGAGCTTGCACAAGGAAAGGTACGAGATAACCAAGAGTGGAACCGATGGAGACGAGGATGTGTTACCGAAGTTCCTTCCTTTTGAGGGAAAGTACGTCTCCGTTGGAGCGGTATGGAGGCACAATGCTCCCCAAGAAGCCACTAGGGCAACTGTATTCTCCTCACGCCCTCACACAATGCGGGATACCGTGATTCCACTATTGGTGCCCTTGGAGGCGGCAACCGAACCTTTACAAACAAGGTTGGGGCAATCTCCACAACTTAATCGGAGGCTCCCAACAACACCACGAAGCTTCACCACAATGGAATATGGCTCTGCGGTGACCTCAACCATCTAGGGTGCTCAAACACCCAAGAGTAACAAGATCCGCTAGGTGGAGGAATCAAATTTCTCTTGGTGAAAGTGTAGATCGAGGCCTTCTCAACCAATCCCGAGCAAATCAACAAGTTTGATTGGCCAGGGAGAGAGATCGGGCGAAAATGGAGCTTGGAGCATTAATGGAGCTTTGGGGGAAGAGGTGAGTCAACGATGAAGAAGAGGACCCCCTTTTATACAAGGGGAAACAATCCAACCGTTACCCCCAAAACAACCCCGCAGAGGGCGGTACTACCGCAGGGGGCAGCGGTACTACCGCTGGGCCCAGCGGTACTACCGCCCCCCCTCGCGGTACTGTCGTGTAGTCTGGGAGGGCTAAAGAAGGAGCATGAAACAGGCCCAGTGCGGAACTGTCGCGGTGGTAGGGCGGTACTACCGCTCTTGGGTGGTACTACCGCTCCTACTGCCGATGCTAAGTGCCGCACAACCCGACACGAGAGGCGACCCCTCGAGTCGACGTGGTAGGAGCCCGGTACCGCAGCGGTACTACGGCTGAGGACCCACAAGCAGTACTACCGCTGGGTACTGCGGTACTACCGCTTGGACCAAAGCAAGCTCATAACGCAGGAAAGAGACCTCCATTTACGCGGGAAGGCTCAGAGGGTGCGAAAAGGAAGTGTACGTGATGATTCCACCCTAGCTTTACCAAAGCATACCCCCTCTTGATAGTACGGTGACTCCTACGAGACAAGACCACCAAACTAGAAACGAAAGAGCTCCACCATCTTGAATAAAAACTCCGAGGGGAAAGAATTGTCTCGTGCCAAAGAATGAATCTCTAAAAATCTCAAAGCACATGATTAGTCTGCAAAAGTATTGTCATCAATCACCAAAACACCTTAGGGATAAATATGCCCTTACAATCTCCCCCTTTTTGGTGGATGATGACAATACGGGATTTGCACAAAGGGGGGAAAATATAAGACATAAGCAAACCCCACATCTCTAAAATATAGACGGGCTCCCCCTAGATGTGTGCTATCTTAGGAAAGTGCTTTGGACTGCACGGCACACATACTAGGATCAACACTGCCCCTATATTTTATAGACAAAGCATATCTTGCAACAAATAAGGCTAACACTAAGCAGGATATTAGATAAGAGCAAAGCATAACTAGCACAAGATAACCTAAGCTCAAAAAGATGCGATAGAGTGCATATGTCTTACACCATATGAAGGATAAGTCTCACGAGCACACCCAAACCAACACATGAAAGGTTCAAACACGAGAAAGGAGATAGCGAGAAAGACAGGCAAGACAACCACACCACAAACACACGCTCGCAAATCAAAAAAGACACAAATCCCTAAACTCTCTCCACCTTTGGCATCGAGACACCAAAAAGACAAAGAGCGAAGCTACGGCTCCAAGTGATAGCCAACTGAGGATCTCGAACATCATATCCCAGCGTGATCGTCTGCACCGCCGTCATCGGTCAGAAACTGCTCGGTGTCTGAGTCGGTCCACAGAGAGTGCTGCTGAATCCACTCCTCCTCATCAGTGATCTTGCCCTCAGATCCACTGGCAACGGTCGCACCCAACTGACTCATGAGCTCCTTATGACGACTCCTGGCCTGCTTCTCAGCCACATGAGTCATGTACTGACCGTGAGACTCCATGCAGAAGAGTTTCTTCATCTTGCGCTTGAGCTTCTTTGCCCAAGAGGGTTCCGCTCCCGAAGGCTCATAGTCATCGTCATCATCAGCATCAGCCTCGGTCTCCATGTCAGCAGCTCCAGGCGGAACGCCAGAACTCGGAGCAGTGGTGCCCCAGTTCTCCTTCTTCCTCAGACGCTTGATCTCATGAGAAACTAGATCCCCAGTTTCCAGCACCACCCTAGGATACACACGCTTCCAGGCCTTCTCAATGAGCAACATGATAAACGGTCCATAGATAGGGCACTTGCGCTCAGAGACGGCGGAAACCAACTCAGACCACATGACATGAGAGATATGCAAAGAGTCTCCAGAGTTTTCTTCCTTATCATGTTGACAGAAAAGAAGCATGTCCACAAGATAAGAGTGTACCATATCTAAGTTGCCGATGCGAGGGAAGAGTGTCTCCCTGAAGATGCGATGGAGAATATCCAGAAATGCTGGCAGCTCATAGGTCTCCTTCTTAGTCACTGGGTTAACCTTCACGGTATAGTATGGCCAAAGAGATTGCTTGTGAGTGGAAGTTGCATTGCGGTGAGGGCGAAAGCCAACTGGGTTCTCGAGACCTTGATACTCAACTTCAAAAAGCTCCATGAAGGCCTTCCACTTGACAGTAAGCAGCCTGCCATTTGTCATCCAAGTCAGAGTCCTGTCCACATCGGTCCCAAGATGGACGGTGGCATAAAACTGAGCCACTAAATCTGCATCAAAATCCTTGTTGAACTGCATGATCCCGAGGATGTTCAACTGAGAGCACATCTGACGAGCCTCCCCAAAGTAGTCAGGATCCTTCTCCATAAAGGCAACGTCGATGGAGCGAACGTCAACAAAAAGGTTCTTCTTGGCCTTGATCATATCAAAGTAGACAGCATACTGGAACCGGTTCCAGAACGGGCGGTTGACCAAGGCAGGCTCTTGATCGACCTCATAGGGGTTGCGCCGACGCTTCTCCCAGAATTCCTTGGCAGACATCTCTGTCACAGACTTGGCCCTTGGTTTGGGCTTGGACGCACTCATCTTCTTCATTTGAGGTGGAACATTTGGAGGAACACTTGGCGGAGCACTTGAAGAGGCCGCCGTTGACTCAGAGGTGCCGTAGCGCTTGGATGTTGCACGTCCGGGGTTGACACGGCAGACTTGTTGCTCAGGATCTTCATCACCTGGAACCAAACACACGAGCAGAAGAAACAACACGAAAGAAAGAACATAAGCCTCCAAACAAGACAACATAGATCAACGAGTGGTAGGAAATAATGGAATTGGGCATCCAGCGGTAGTACTGCGACCCCACCGCGGCAGTACCGCTCGAGCGGTAGTACCGTGCACGAAGAGCGGTAGTAACGCTCCAGACGGGGAATGGTGGTTTGCTACTGCCGTGGTCAGATCCGGCACTACCGGGGATGCCAAATTCAAAAATAAGCCTACCAATCATCAATCCAAAAGGCCTAGATGCCATCTCCATCCTACTCAAGCCTCGACTTAGCCAAAAATCGAGAAAAGCAAAGCCTATTGCCCCTAACAACTAGATGAGATATCTAGGAAAAGAGAGAATGGGAACGGGGGCAATACCGGCATCCATGGCAAGAGTACGCAGTGGGGATCGACTCCACCGAAGGAACTGGAGAGGAACGACACAAAGACGGCGGCCGGCCGAAGCCCTCCTGCGGCGAGACATCGCTAGAGCGACGAGGAAGACGAGCTAGTGGGGTGAATGGGTATGGGGGAGAAAAGCAACTCCCCCGACCCCAACATAACCCCCTGCGCCCGCCCCGTAGCGGTAGTACCGCTGGGGTGGGCGGTAGTACCGCTTGACGTTCATCAGCGGTAGTACCGTGCACCCAGCGGTAGTATAGCTCTGCCGTAACAAGACTGGCCAAACACAGCTTAGCTCAAGAAGAGAAAACAAGTAAAAACACGAGAGAACACACACGCAAAACCAACACAAAGAATACAAAGAACACACACTCCTACAAGAGAGGGCGGTGGCCGAGACCACCTATGTTTGAGTCTGAAGGTATGGCGCCGCGAAGATTTTAACCTTGGGCCCATGACCAAAACTCATCTTTGAAGCACCAGAACCATCAAAAATGGCTAAAGTGAAAGAGTTTGATTAGTTTATGCATAATGGGGGAGGGAGAGTCCATTGAGAGAACACCACTCCCCCTATGTCCATGCCTACATCTAAACAAGATAACAAGTTAAGTATGGTGGGATGTGCACAGGTTCAAGCAACATTGCTCGAATCAATGATATTTAGCTCATGCCTTAACTCGCGAAATCTTGCTTCATCCAAGGGCTTCGTGAAGATATCTGCAAGGTTATCAAGAGTGTTGACATAGTTGAGCTCGATCTCCCCTCGCCTAATATGATCCCGGATGAAGTGATATCGGATCTCAATATGCTTCGTCTTGAAGTGTTGCACCGGGTTGATAGAAATCTTGATTGCACTTTCATTGTCACACCAAAGAGGCACTTTGTCACAAATGACACCGTAATCCTTTAAAGTTTGTCTCATCCATAAAAGTTGTGCATAACAACTACCGGCAGCCACATACGCCGCTTCCGTGGATGAGAGAGACACACAACTTTGCTTCTTGGAAGACCAACTCACCAAAGAGCAACCAAGAAATTGGCACCCTCCGGAAGTGGACTTCCTATCCACTTTGTCTCCCGCCCAATCCGAGTCGAAATAACCCACAAGCTTGAAGTTTGCTCCTCTTGGGTACCATAAGCCAAAGTTTGGGGAATGCGCCAAATATCGAAAGATTCGCTTGACCGCCACAAAGTGCCTTTCCTTAGGTGCAGCTTGAAACCATGCACAAATTCCCACACTCAACATGATATCTGGTCTAGATGCACAAAGGCAAAGCAATGAGCCAATCATGGAGCGATATACCTTTTGATCCACCGCTTTACCATTGGGATCTATGTCAAGTTGGCATTTGACGGGCATAGGAGTGGAAGCCGGCTTGACATCACTTAGCTTGAATCTCTTGAGCATGTCTTGAGTATATTTGGCTTGGTTGATGAAGGTTCCTTCTCTTCTTTGCTTCACTTCGAACCCGAGAAAGAACTTCAACTCTCCCATGGAAGACATCTCGAACTTTGAGGTCATGAGAGCGGCAAATTCCTCATTGAAAGCTTTGTTAGGGGAACCAAAGATAATATCATCAACATATAATTGGCACACAAACAACTCCCCTTTGACCTTCTTAGTAAAAAGAGTGGGGTCGATTAGCCCAACTTCAAAACCACGGTCTTGTAACAACTCGGTAAGGTGGTCATACCACGCACGTGGGGCTTGTTTAAGGCCATAGAGTGCCTTATCGAGTTGATACACATGATCGGGAAAGTAGGGATCCTCGAACCCGGGGGTTGCTTGACATATACCAACTCATTAATAGGACCATTAAGAAAATCACTCTTCACATCCATTTGTTGTAACTTAAAGTTATGATGAGAAGCATATGCAATCAACATGCGGATGGATTCAAGACGAGCAACGGGAGCAAAGGTTTCACCGTAGTCGATACCCTCGACTTGGGAGTAGCCTTGTGCTACCAAACGAGCCTTGTTGCGAATGATAATCCCATGAGCATCTTGCTTGTTCTTGAATATCCACTTGGTTCCAATGACATTGTGGTTCCCCGTTGGCCTTGGCACCAATATCCACACCTTGTTGCGCTCGAAGTTGTTGAGTTCTTCATGCATGGCATTGAGCCAATCCGGATCTTCGAGCGCCTCATAGACCTTTGGGGGTTCAACACAAGAGACAAATGCGTGATGTTCACAATAGTTTGCTAATTGTCTATGAGTGCTTACCCCCTTTCTTAAGCTTCCAAGCACATTTGTCAGGAGATGATCATTGGTGGAGAGCTTGGAAGCAATCTTGGCGGCATGACGCTCCAATTCCTCCTTGGGGGTGAGACGAGGAGCGGTCACTTGATCGTCTTGAGCGCCATCTTGAGCTTGTTCTTGATCTCAAAGAAGCTCTTGATCTTGAACTTGCTCGGAGGAGAGAACTTGACCTTGGGCATCACTTGATGTTACAACACCATCTTGAGATTGACCTTGCCCTTGGTCTTGTTCTTAAGGTTGAGGGCCTTCACTTTGTTCTTCAGAAGTGTGTGGGCCTTGGGTTGGTGATGGCTCCACTTGAGTGGAGCATTGTCCTTCTCCTTCGGCTACAAGGGGTTCCTATAAAGCCAACACCCATTCTTCTTATGGCTTGAGGAGGAATTTCATCACCTACATCACAAGTGCCACTTTGCTCCACTTGGGAGCCGTTATTCTCATCAAACCCCACGTTACATGTCTCCTCAATAAGTCCCGAGGACTTATTGAGGGCACAGTGAGCATGGGAGTTTGTAGCATAACCAACAAATATGCCCTCATGAGCTCTAGCCTCAAATTTAGACAAACGAACACCTTTCTTGAGAATGAAACACTTACACCCGAACACCCGGAAGTACTTGAGGTTGGGCTTGTTCCCGGTGAGTATCTCATATGGAGTCTTGTTCAAGCCTTTGCGGGGGTAGAGCCGATTTGATGCATGACACGCGGTGTTGATGGCTTCGGCCCAAAAGTTGTATGGAGACTTGAACTCCGCCATCATGGTCCTTGCCGCATCCATCAACGTCCGGTTCTTCCTCTCCGCTACACCATTTTGTTGAGGGGTGTAAGGTGCGGAATATTGATGCTTGATTCCCTCATCACTAAGAAACTCATCCAAGGTGTAGTTCTTGAATTCGGTGCCGTTGTCACTTCTTATTGTCAAGATCTTTGCATTGTGTTGATGTTGAGCTTCATTTGCAAAGTCGATGACGGTTTGTTGAGTCTCACTCTTCCTCTTGAAGAAATATACCCAAGTGTATCTTGAATAATCATCCACAATCACCAAGCAATACTTCCTACCCCCAAGACTATCAAAAGATGGAGGCCCAAAGAGATCCATGTGAAGGAGCTCCAAAGGCCTCTTCGAGTAAATGATAGTCGTGGGAGGGTGAGCCTTTTCATGTAGCTTTCCTTCGATACAAGCACTGCAAGCACGATCTTTGGCAAAACTCACATTTGTTAGTCCACGGACATGGTCCCCCTTTAGAAGACTTTGCAAAGATCTCATATTGACATGGGCTAGACGGCGATGCCAAAGCCATCCCACGTCAACTTTAGCCATTAGGCTCTTAGTGAGTCGCTCCGAAAAGTTAATCACATAGAGACCGTTTTTGACATGCCCAACAAAGGCTACTTTAAGAGTCTTGCTCCATAAGAGGGCCACGGTATCAACATCAAAGAAGGTGGCAAAACCCATGAGTGCTAGTTGACGAACGGAAAGTAAATTGTATGCAAGGGACTCAACAAGCATGACCTTCTCGATCGTAAGATCATGAGAAATGACAACCTTGCCGAGTCCCAATCCTTAGAGGACGAGGCGTCACCCCACTCGACGTTGGTGGGCATGGATGGAATCTTTTGCACGTCCACCACCAAGTCCTTGCTTCCGGTCATATGATTAGTAGCTCCACTATCGAGCAACCATGATCCCCCACCGGAAGCAAACACCTACAAGAGATCAATGCTTGGTTTTAGGTACCCATTTTGTAATGGGTCCTTTGATGTTAGTAACAAGAGTCTTAGGAACCAAATAGACCGTTCAATATACTCATAAGGAGAACCAACAAATTTGGCATAAACATGCCCATCACTAGCACGGCACAACACATAGGAAGGGTTAAAGTCGCCGGCTTTGTTGGGAAGGGAAGCGTTGCCCTTCTTGGCATCACTACCCCTCATGGTGTTCTTCTCCTTCTCCTTAGTAGCCCCTCTCCCTCCTTCACAAAGGTTTTCTTGAGAGGAGGAGGTCGTTTGGCCTTGTCATTCTTCTTCTTGTTCTTGGACTTGGGCACGTACCCAATCCCTTCTTTGGCCACAACTTCCTTTTGGTTTCTCAAAAGGTCGTTGAGGTTCTTCTCGCCTTGTATGCAAGACATAAGACCTTTCTCAAGTTGCACCTTCAACTTAGCGTTCTCCTCAACAAGATGCACATGCTCACAACATGGGTTAGTAGCATTTGCATTATCAATTAACATCATACGAGGAAAAGTGGCTTTCTCCTTGGTTAGCTTTACTTGAAGTTGATCATGAGACTCTTTGAGGCTAGCATGAGCACCCTTCAAGACCTTGTGAGCCTTGTCAAGTAGGTCAAACTCCTCTTTGAGTCTAGCAAGATCAACCCCAAGCTTGGCCTTCTCGGAGTTTAGCACACGAGAAACAACAAGAGCATGATCAAAATCTTTCTTTAACTTAGCGTGATCAACGTTGTGTGACTCCTCAAGAGCCAAACGAAGACCACGCTCTTCCTCAAGAGCATTGGAAAGATCCGAAATCTCATCGGCATAGTCACGACTATGCCCCTCCATCTTGGAGATAGTATCTTCGTGAGCCTCGATCATGTCATTGGCTTCACCAAGTTGTTCCAAGAGAGCAACGAAATGCTTCTTGGATTTACCCTTGAGTTTACCCATAAAGGACTCAAACTCATTTTCCTCCACATTAGATCCCTCATATTCATCAATGCAATCCGTCAAGGAAGGATTATTAATGATGGTAGTTTTGATGTTGGGGGTTACCTTGTTGGTGGCTTTAGCCATGAGGCACTTGGCGGTGATGTTCTCATTGGGTGAGTCGAAGAGAGACACTCGTGGAGTTGTTGCAATGGCCACGGAGGCCATGGCAACCGACTCACCATCTTCATCATCATCATCATCCTCATGGTACTCTTCTTGAACCACCAATGCCTTGTGAGGGGTCTTCTTGGTGAAGTTGCTCTTGTTTGGGAAAGACTTGGCTTTGTCCTTTCGGATGAGCTTGCCACCATTGTCTTCCCTCTTCTCATACGGGCACTCCGCAACAAAATGGCTCACATTGCCACAATTATAACAAGTCCTCACACGTTGCTTGCTCTTCGTGCCACTTGAGTTGTTCTTGTTGAAGTTTGGCCTTGAGTTTTTCTTGCTCCAAAATTGCCTTGAAGCAAGTGCCATGTGTTCATGATAGGCATACTTTGTATCTTCGGGGTTGCTTTCCTCTTCTTCCTCTTCTTCTTCTTCTTCAACACAAACCTTGGCCTTCAATGTAAGGTTGGGCTTCTTTGCCCTTTGAGAGCGAAGCACCACATTGTCGGCGGTCTTGTCCAAGATGCTCATAGCCACAAACTCATCCAATACTTCACTTGAGGACAAGGTGTGGAAGTCCGGCCTTTGACGAATGACGGAGGACATAGCCTTGTGGTAAGGCATCATTGCCTTGAGGAATTTGTGCTTGATCCAATTGTCATCCGTGTCCTTGCTCCCATGATCTCGGAGTCAAACCGCGAGTTTGGTTACTCTTCGATAAAGCTCATGAGGTTCTTCATCTTCCTTCATTGCAAACTCGTCGGCTTCATCTTGCACCACTTCATAGTTGGAGCATTGAATGCTTGCGCTTCCCCGGTAGAGAGAAACAACTTGGTGCCATGCATCTTTGGCTATGGCGTAGGGCCGGAGGTGAGCAAGATCTTTGGGTGGAATTGCATCTTGGATGATGAAGGGAGCATTCTCATTGAATTGATTATCCGCGGCTTCTCTTGGAGTGAAGTTGCTTCGGTCATGTGGATAGAAACCTTCTTCAATGATTCTCCAAGGATTAGTATTCACATGATTTAAATGACGCTTAAACCGATAGACCCGAGAATCAAAGTCCTCATTTTTCACAATCTTAGGGGGAGGGCCAGCATGATTCAAATAGTGGAAGGAATCGGTCCACCGTAAACAAGTGGAGGTTCCACATGGGCAAAGATGCTGGTGCCGTTTTTACCACTAGAAGAAGGAGCCTTTTCACTAGTAGCTTCCCCCTTGTCGGAGTTAGCATCTATCACCTTGTTAGTGGGATCACCCACTTTCAACGGTGCGGTGGATAGTTTAAGCCCTTCAATGAATTTAGTAAAGATGCTTTCAACCTCGGTCATCATGGATGTTTTCAATGTCTCCAAGGCCACATTGAATTCCTCACGAGAGACCGAGGTTCCCCCATCGCCCGTAGACGAGATCGGATTCACACCGGAGTGCTCCTCCACACAGTCTACGGTGTCAACCATACTCTTAGGACGGCAAAGTCCTTAGTAAAAAGACAAGGCTATGATACCAATTCGAAGGATCGATGTAGTTGACTAGAGGGGGTGAATAGGCAACTAACAAATTTTGACTTTTCTTTACCAAATTAAACTTTGCATCAAAGTAGGTTGTCTAGACATGCAACTATGTGAGCAACCTATATGATGCAATACCAACAAGCACACAAGCAAGCAAGGGAAATAACACAAATGAGCTTGCACAAGGAAAGGTACAAGATAACCAAGAGTGGAGCCGGTGGAGACAAGGATGTGTTATTGAAGTTCCTTCCTTTTGAGGGGAAGTACGTCTCCGTTGGAGCAGTGTGGAGGCACAATGCTCCCCAAGAAGCCACTAGGGCCACCGTATTCTCCTCACGCCCTCACACAATGCGAGATGTCATGATTCCACTATTGGTGCCCTTGGAGGCAGCAACCAAACCTTTACAAACAAGGTTGGGGCAATCTCTACAACTTAATTGGAGGCTCCCAACAACACCACGAAGCTTCACCACAATGGAATATGGCTCTGCGGTGACCTCAACCGTCTAGGGTGCTCAAACACTCAAGAGTAACAAGATCCGCTAGGGATTAGTGGAGGAATCAAATTTCTCTTGGTGGAAGTGTAGATCGGGGCCTTCTCAACCAATCCCGAGCAAATCAACAAGTTTGATTGGCTAGGGAGAGAGATCGGGTGAAAATGGAGCTTGGAGCATTAATGGAGCTTTGGGGGAAGAGGTGAGTCAACGATGAAGAGGACCCCCTTTTATACAAGGGGAAACAATCCAACCGTTACGCCCAAAACAGCCCCGCGGAGGGCGGTACTACCGCAGGGGGCGGCGGTACTACCGCTGGGCCCAGCGGTACAACCGCCCCCCCTCGCGGTACTGCCGCGCGGTCTGGGAGGGCTAAAGAAGGAGCCAGAAACAGGCCCAGTGTGGAACTGCCGCGGTGGTAGGGCGGTACTACCGCTCTTGAGCGGTACTACGGTTCCTACTTCCGCTGCTAAGTGACGCACAACCCGACACGAAAGGCGACCCCCTCGAGTCGACGCGGTAGGAGCCCGGTACCGCAGCGGTACTACGGCTGAGGACCCACAAGCGGTACTACCACTGGGTACCGCGGTACTACCGCTTGGACCAAAGCAAGCTCATAACGCAGGGAAAGAGACCTCCATCGACGCGGAAGGCTCAGAGGGTGCGAAAAGGAAGTGTACGTGATGATTCCACCCTAGCATTACCAAAGCGAACCCCCTCTTGATAGTACGGTGACTCCTACGAGACAAGACCACCAAACTAGAAACGAAAGAGCTCCACCGTCTTGAATAAAAACTCCGAGGGGAAAGAATTGTCTCGTGCCAAAGGATGAATCTCTGGAAAGCTCAAAGCACATGATTAGTCCGCAAAAGTATTGTCATCAATCACCAAAACACCTTTGGGATAAATATGCCCTTACACTAGGGTTTTTGTTTTTTCTGAAGGGGGGGGGTTGGGGGTTTGTAGGGTTAATTTAGGTGTTTCATATATTGTGTTAGCTAGCTAATAGAGAGAAGTGTCCTCTCTTATCTCCGTGCTTGGTCGAGGCTACGTACTATACATATAGAGAGGACTCAACACGCTATAGCTAGTAATAAAATTAATGAAAGAAACCATTAAGTAGGGAAGTTCGTCATGAACATATGCATAGAGAGAGAAGTGAT
This sequence comes from Triticum aestivum, assembly GCF_018294505.1. NCBI lineage: Eukaryota > Viridiplantae > Streptophyta > Magnoliopsida > Poales > Poaceae > Triticum > Triticum aestivum. Next base: position 681,465,667 of record NC_057800.1, on the reverse strand, counting down.
ATCGACCTCTCCTTCTCTGAGAGATTGGTCGAACAACAAGTTTTCGTATATCTATCTGACGCTACTAGCTACATATATAGAATATAAGATCTCTTACAATCCCCTGACATCTGAACTCAACTTCCACATGGTATTCTCCGGCTTTATTGATGACCTGATCAACAAAGAATCCCACCAATTCCTCTTGAATTGCTTTCATGCGATCTTGTTGTAGGAGTTCATCCCACATCTGCCACGTCTAATTTGAAGAAGGGGGTTAATACATATATTGATATATATATATATATGAATGAAACTCAACACAAATGATGGTAATAAAACGAAATTGTGAATATTATTGCTTACGCACATCATATTGTCTTTTAGAGTAGCCCCGCTTATTCTTGGTCGTCGCGTTGTAGATGAAATCGCAGACGTAGTATCCACAGAAATCATTACCTTGTTCCTGCCACAAGCACTTTACGAGAAATAGAGGTCAATCAAAACTGATAATGAAGCATTATAAATGGCATTGTGATACGTCTCCGTCGTATCTACTTTTCCAAACACTTTTGCCCTTGTTTTGGACTCTAACTTGCATGATTTGAATGGAACTAACCCGGACTGACGCTGTTTTTCAACAGAATTGCCATGGTGTTATTTATGTGCAGAAATAAAAGTTCTCGGAATGACGTGAAACTTCACGGAACGTCTTTTTAGAAATAAAAAAAATCCTGGCAAAAGATGAAGACCAGGGGGCCCACACCCTAGCCATGAGGATGGGGGCGCGCCTGCCCCTGGGCGCGCCCCCTACCTCGTGGGCCCCTGGAGCTCCTCCTACCTCAACTCCAACTCTATATATTTGCTTTCGGGGAGAAAAAAAATCAGAGAGAAGGATGCCTCGCGTTTTGCGATACGGAGCCGCCGCCAAGCCCTAAAACCTCTCGGGAGGGCTCATCTGGAGTCCGTTCGGGGCTCCGGAGAGGGGAATCCGTCGCCATCGTCATCATCAACCATCCTCCATCACTAATTTTGATGATGCTCACCGCCATGCGTGAGTAATTCCATCATAGGCTTGCTGAACGGTGATGGGTTGGATGAGATTTATCATGTAATCGAGTTAGTTTTGTTAGGGTTTGATCCCTAGTATCCACTATGTTCTGAGATTGATGTTGCTATGACTTTGCTATGCTTAATGCTTGTCACTAGGGCCCGAGTGCCATGATTTCAGATCTGAACCTATTATGTTTTCATCAATATATGAGAGTTCTTGATCCTATCTTGCAAGTCTATAGTCACCTACTATGTGTTATGATCCGGCAACCCCGAAGTGACAATAATCGGGACCACTCCTGGTGATGACCGTAGTTTGAGGAGTTCATGTTTTCACTATGTGTTAATGCTTTGGTCTGGTACTCTATTAAAAGGAGGCCTTAATATCCCTTAGTTTCCATTAGGACCCCGTTGCCACGGGAGGGTAGGACAAAATATGTCATGCAAGTTCTTTTCCATAAGCACGTATGACTCTATTCGGAATACATTCCTACATTACATTGATGAATTGGAGCTAGTTTTGTGTCACCCTATGTTATGACTGTTACATGATGAACCGCATCCGACATAATTCTCCATCACTGATCCATTGCCTACGAGCTTCCCATATATTGTTCTTCGCTTATTTACTTTTTCGTTGCTATTGCTATAATCACTACAAAACACCAAAAACATTACTTTTGTTATCATTACCTTTTGCTACCATTACCACTACTATCATATTACTTGGCTACTAAATACTTTGCTGCATATATTAAAGTTTCCAGGTGTGGTTGAATTGACAACTCAGCTGCTAATACTTGAGAATATTCTTTGGCTCCCCTTGTGTCGAATAAATAAATTTGGGTTGAATACTCTACCCTCGAAAACTGTTGCGATCCCCTATACTTGTGGGTTATCAAGACTATTTTCTGGCGCCGTTGCCAGGGAGCATAGCTCTATTCTTTGAGTCACTTGGGATTTATATCTTCTTATCATTATGAGGAACTTGAGAGATCCAAAAACCAATCAACTACGAGGGGAGGTAAGGAACTGCTATCTAGCTCTGCACTTGATTCACCTTCTGGTTTGAGTAAGCTTGCGACACCTAAACCTGCTTCTGCTATTCGTTCTGATATGTCGCATGTTATTGATGATGCTACTTCTACTATGCATGATACTTATGATGAAACTACTTCTATGCTTGATACTACTGTGCCACTTGGTGAATTTCTTGATGAACAACTTGCTAGGGTTAGAGAGAATGAAATTATTGAAACTAATAATATTGACGAAAGTGATGATGAAGACTCTCCCCTAATAAATATGAATCACCTGTTATTCCTGAGGGTTATGTTTTGGAAAAAGAAGTTGCTCTAGCAATTTTAGCTTGCAATGATAGATATGATCTAAAGAGGTTATTAGCTAAATGGAAGCAGCAATCTCTTAATGCTAGAATGAAACCTGACCCTACTTTTGCTACTTCACCTATCTGTGTTACTGATAAGGATTATGAATTCTCAATTGATCCTGATATAATTACTTTGGTTGAATCTGATCCTTTTTATGGCTATGAATCTGAAATTGTTGTGGCACATCTTACTAAATTAAATGATATAGCCACCTTGTTCACTAATGATGAGAGAACTCGCTACTTTTATATCCTTAAAATATTTCCGTTTTAATTAAAGGGTGATGCTAAGATATGGTTTAATTCTATGGATCCTAGTTGTGTGCGTAGTCCCCAGGATATGATTTATTACTTCTCTGCTAAATATTTCCCTGCTCATAAGAAACAAGCTGCTTTGAGGGATATATATAATTTTGTGCAAATTGAAGAAGAGAGTCTCCCACAAGCTTGGGGGAGGCTTCTCCAATTACTTAAGAAAAATGAAATACTTGATATCTTTTATAATGGACTAACCGATGCTTCCAGAGATTACCTGGATAGTTGTGCTGGTTCTGTTTTCAGGGAAAGAGCACCGGATGAAGATGAAATCCTATTGAATAATATGTTGACAAGTGAAAACAATTCGACACTTCCTGAGCCAGCTCCTGAGCCTATTCCTAAACCAACTTCAAAAAAAGAGGTGTTCTATTTCTCAGTCCTGAAGATATGCAAGAGGCAAAGAAATCTATGAAAGAAAAAGGTATTAAAGTTGAAGATGTTAAGAATTTACCTCCTATTGAAGAAATACACGGTCTTAATTTACCACCTGTTGAAGAAACATATGATCTTAATCCATTACCTATTGAAGAAATACATGGTCTTGATAACCCAACATAGGTAGTAAAGGTAAATTCTCTCTATAGATATGATAAAGCTGAAATCCTATTTACTAAGTTTGCTAGCCCATGCTTAGATGAGTTTGATAAATTTATGGTTAAGCAAGAAGATTTCAATGCTTATTTTGGTAGAGAATTAAAATGCAGTGCTGGTATGCTTGAACACTTGGGTGATTATATGGCTAATGTCAAAGGTGAACTTAAACTTATTAGCAAACATGCTTCTATGGTTACCACGCAAGTAGAACAAGTACTTAAGGCTCAAAATGATTTTCTCAATGAATTGAATAGTAAGAATAATGATTATGCTGTTAGAGTGGCTACTAGAACTGGTAGAATGACTCAGGAACCTCTGTATCCTGAAGGCCACCCTAAGAGAATTGAGCAAGATTCTCAGAGAAATAATATAGATGCACCTAGTCCTTCTAAAAGAAAGAAAAAGAAAAATGATAGGACTTTGCATGCTTCTAGTGAACCTATTGCTGAAACACCTGAGAATCCAAATGATATTTCTATTTCTGATGCTGAAACACAATCTGGTAATGAACCTGAAACTATTGATAATGTTAATGATAATGTTCATGATGATGCTCAACCTAGTAATGATAATTGATGTCTACTACACAACCTTCTTCTTGTAGACGTTGTTGGGCCTCCAAGTGCAAAGGTTTGTAGGATAGTAGCAAATTTTCCTCAAGTGGATGACCTAAGGTTTATCAATCCGTAGGAGGCGTAGGATGAAGATGGTCTCTCTCAAGCAACCCTGCAACCAAATAACAAAGAGTCTCTTGTGTCCCCAACACACCCAATACAATGGTAAATTGTATAGGTGCACTAGTTCGGCGAAGAGATGGTGATACAAGTGGTAAATGGATAGTAGATAATGGTTTTTGTAATCTGAAAATATAAAACCAGCAAGGTAACTAATGATAAAAGTGAGTGTAAACGGTATTGCAATGTGTTGAAACAAGGCCTAGGGTTCATACTTTCGCTAGTGCAAGTTCCCTCAACAATAATAACATAATTGGATCACATAACTATCCCTCAACATGCCACAAAGAGTCACTCCATATCACTAATAGAGAAGAACAAATGAAGAGATTATGGCAGGGTACGAAACCACCTCAAAGTTATTCTTTCCAATCAATCCGTTGGGCTATTCCTATAAGTGTCACAAACAACCCTAGAGTTCGTACTAGAATAACACCTTAAGACACAAATCAACCAAAACCCTAATGTCACCTAGATACTCCAATGTCACCTCAAGTATCTGTGGGTATGATTATACGATATGCATCACACAATCTCAGATTCATCTATTCAACCAACACATAGGACCGCAAAGAGTGCCCCAAAGTTTCTACCGGAGAATCACGACGAAAACGTGTGCCGACCCCTATGCATAGGTTCATGGGCGGAACCCGCAAGTTGATCACCAAAACATACATCAAGTGAATCACGTGGTATCCCATTGTCACCACAGATACGCACGGCAAGACATACATCAAGTGTTCTCAAATCTTTAAAGACTCAATCCGATAAGATAACTTCAAAGGGGAAACTCAATCCATTACAAGAGAGTAGAGGGGGAGGAGAAACATAAGATCCAACTATAATAGCAAAGCTCGCGATACATCAAGATCGTGCCAAATCAAGAACACGAGAGAGAGAGAGAGATCAAACACATAGCTACTGGTACATACCCTCAGCCCCGAGGGAGAACTACTCCCTCCTCATCATGGAGAGCACCATGATGATGAAGATGGCCACCGGAGAGGGATTGCCCCCTCCGGCAGGTTGCCAGAACGGGTCTAGATTGGCTTTCGGTGGCTACGGAGGCTTCTAGCGGCGGAACTCCCGATCTATTGTGCTCCCGGATAGTTTTAGGGTACGTGGGTATATATGGGTGAAAGAGATACGTCAGGGGAGCCACGAGGGGCCCACGAGGGTGGAGGGCGCGCCCCTACCTCGTGGCCTCCTCGAAGCTTCGCTTACGTGCACTTCAAGTCTTCTGGGCTTCTTTCCTTCCAAAAATGAGTTCCGTGAAGTTTCAGGTCAATTGGACTCCGTTTGATTTTCCTTTTCTTTGTAACCCTAAAACAAGGTAAAAACAGAAACTGGCACTGGGCTCTGGGTTAATAGGTTAGTCCCAAAAATGATATAAAAGTGTATAATAAAGCCCATAAACATCCAAAACAGTAGATAATATAGCATGGAGCAATAAAAAATTATAGATACATTGGAGACGTATCAGCATCCCCAAGCTTAATTCCTGCTCGTCCTCGAGTAGGTAAATGATAAAAACAGAATTTTTGATGTGGAATGCTACTTGGCATAATTTCAATGTAATTCTTCTCAATTGTGGAATGAATATTCAGATCCGAAAGATTCAAGACAAAAGTTCATATTGACATAAAAATGATAATACTTCAAGCATACTAACTAAGCAATTATGTCTTCTCAAAATAACATGGCCAAAGAAAGTTCATCCCTAAAAATCATATGGTTTAGTCATGTTTCATTTTCATCACACAAGAATGCTCTGATCATGCACAACCCTGATGACAAGCCAACCAATTGTTTCATACTTTAGTAATCTCAAACTCATAAACCTTCACGCAATAAATGAGCGCGAGCCATGGATATAACACTATGGGTGGAATAGAATATAATGAGGGGGGTTATGTGGAGAAGAAAAAAAGGAGAAAGTCTCACATCAACGAGGCTAATGAATGTGCTATGGAGATGCCCACCGATTGATGTTAATGCGAGGAGTAGGGATTGCCATGCAACGGATGCACTAGAGCTATAAATGTATGAAAGCTCAACAAAAGAAACTAGTGGGTGTGCATCCAACTTGCTTGCTCAGGAAGACCTAGGGCACTTGAGGAGGCCCATTATTAGAATATACAAGCCAAGTTCTATAATGAAAAATTCCCACTAGTATATGAAAGTGACAAAACAAGAGACTCTCTATCATGAAGATTATGGTGCTACTTTGAAGCACAAGTGTGGCAAAGGATAGTAGCATTGTCCCTTCTCTCTTTTTCTCTCACTTTCATTTTTTGGGACTTCTCTTTTTTATGGCCTTTTTCTTTTCTTTTTTTGGGCCTTCTCTTTTTTAATGGCATTTCTCTTTTTTCTTCCTCACTTGGGACAATGCTCTAGAAAATGATGATCATCACACTTCTATTTATTTACAACTCAATGATTACAACTCGATACTAGAACAAAGATGCCTCTATATGAATGCCTCCGGCGGTGTACCGGGATATGCAATGAATCAAGAGTAACATGTATGAAAGAATTATGAACGGTGGCTTTGCCACAAATACTATGTCAACTACATGATCATGCTAAGCAATATGAAAATGATGAATGTGTCATGATGAACGGAATGATGGAAAGTTGCATGGCAATATATCTCGGAATGGCTATGGAAATGCCATAATAGGTAGGTATGGTGGCTGTTTTGAGGAAGATATAAGGAGGTTTATGTGTGAAAGAGCGTATCATATCACGGGGTTTGGATGCACCGGCGAAGTTTGCGCCAACTCCATCTCAATGTGAGAAAGGGCAATGCACGGTACCGAAGAGGCTAGCAAGGATGGAAGGGTGAGAGTGCGTATAATCCATGGACTCAACATTAGTCATAAAGAACTCACATACTTATTGCAAAAATCTACAAGTCATCAAAAACCTCGACACTACGCGCATGCTCCTAGGGGGATAGATTGGTAGGACAAGACCATCGCTCGTCCCCGACCGCCACTCATAAGGAAGACAATCAAATAACACCTCATGTTTCAAATTTGTTACACAACGTTTACCGTACGTGCATGCTACGAGACTTGCAAACTTCGACACAAGCACTTCTCAAATTCACAACTACTCAACTAGCATGACTTTGATATTATTACCTCCATATCTCAAAACAATCATCAAGCATCAAAATTCGCTTAGTATTCAAAACACTCATAAGAATTTTTTTAACTATTCTTTGAATACCAAGCATATTAGGATTATTTAAGCAAACTGCCATGCTGTTTAGGACTCTCAAAATAATATAAGTGAAGTACGAGAGTTCATCTATTTCTTCAAAATAAAACTACCACCATGCTCTAAAAGGTCTAAGTGAAGCACTAGAGCAACAACAAGCTACTCCGAAAGATATAAGTGAAGATCAATGAGTAGTCGAATAATTATGCAACTATGTGAAGACTCTCTAGCATTTAACAATTTCAGATCTTGGTATTTTATTCAAACAGAAATAAAATAAAATAAACTAAAATGACGCTCCAAGCAAAACACATATCATGTGGCGAATAAAAATATAGCTCCAAGTAAAGTTACCGATGAACGAAGACGAAAGAGGGGATGCCTTCCGGGGCATCCCCAAGCTTAGGCTTTTGGTTGTCCTTGAATATTACCTTGGGGTGCCTTGGGCATCCCCAAGCTTAGGCTCTTTCCACTCCTTATTCCATAATCCATTGAATCTTTACCCAAAACTTGAAAACTTCACAACACAAAACTTAAAGTAGAAAACTCGTGAGCTCCGTTAGTATAAGAAAATAAATCACCACTTCAAGGTACTGTAATGAACTCATTATTAATTTATATTTGTGTTAAACCTACTTTATTCTAACTTATCTATGGTTCATACCCTCCGACACTACTCATAGATTCATCAAAATAAGCAAACAACACATAGAAAACAGAATCTGTCAAAAACAGAATAGTCTGTAGTAATATGGATCAAACGTATACTTCTGGAACCCCAAAAATTATAAAATAAATTGCTGGACCTGAGGAATTTATCTATTAATCATCTGCAAAATGAATTAACTAAATATCACTCTCCAATAAAAAATGACAGCAATTCTCGTGAGCGCTAAAGTCCTGTTTTTGACAGCATGATCAACAAGACTTTCCCCAAGTCTTCCCAAAGGTTCTACTTGGCACAAACACTAATTAAAATCATAAAACCACATCTAAACAGAGGCTATATGAATTATTTATTACTAAACAGGAACAAAAAGTAAAGAACAAGAATAGGATTGGGTTGCCTCCCAACAAGCGCTATCGTTTAACGCCCCTAGCTAGGCATGATGATTTCAATGATGCTCACATAAAAGATAAGAATTGTAACATAAAGAGAGCATGATAAAGAATATGACTAGCACATTTAAGTCTAACCCACTTCCTATTCATAGGGATTTTGTGAAAAACAACTTGTGGGAACAATAATCAACTAGCATAGGAGGGTAAAACAAGCATAACTTCAAAACTTTAAGCACATAGAGTGGAAACTTGATATTATTGCAATTCCTACAAGCATATGTTCCTCCCTCATAATAATTTTCAGTAGCATCATGAATGAATTCAACAATATCACCAGCACCTAAAGCATTCTTTTCATGATCTACAAGCATAGAAATTTTATTACTCTCCACATAAGCAAAATTCTTCTCATTCGGGATAGTGGGAGTATCATAAGAGACTTGGATACTATAAATTGTTTCCACATTAAAAGAGTAATGTTCAGAAAAGGGGTAACCATAATCATGACAAGTTTTATAAATATAATCCTCACTACTTTTTATAGCATATGTATCATCACAATAATTATCATAAGTAGGAGGCATGTTATTATCATTATAAATTTGCATATCAAAACTTGGGATACTAAAAATATCATCTTCATTAAGCGTAGCATCCCCAAGCTTGGGAAAAACATTAATTGCATCAAAAACATCATCTTCATCAAACATAGCATCCCCAAGCTTGGGCCTTTTCATATTATAAGCATAATCACTCTCATCATTAATAGTATGGATAGCACCAATAGTATAACAATTATCATATTCTTCCAAGCAAGTGCCAAAAAGATTTTCAAGATCATAAGAAGTATCATTATCTTCCACAATTATATTTTCACGAGGCACAATAGTAATAGGAGCAGCATTATTTGAGAGAGATATCTTTTTACCTCTCTTCCTTTTTCTTTTCTTCTTATTCACCACATCATGTGTGGGTTCAATCCTCGTTTTGAGGTCCTTATTAATGAGATTGGTTGAATAGGAGGCTCCTCCTCGTTACCTGATTCATCATAAGAAATAATAGGAGGGTATTGGGAAGCCTCTTCCCTTTCATTAGTATTCTCTTCATCTTCTATTTGTTTTGTTTTCTTTATGTAGTTGGCAATATAAGGATTTTCAATACAATTCACCGCACAATACATATAAATTTCATCTAGATCAAATCCAAGAAGTTTATAACGGGTAAATTCTGGAAGATAATTAGTTATATGTTTCATTTCTTCCTAACTCATAAGCAAACTAATTTCATTATGATGTGCAAGGGAAATCAAGTCATCACAATTTTTGGACACGATACGATCATGAAACAATTTGCATTGGGTATTGAAATGATCATGTTCGTTACAAAGCTCACAAGTATGGCCAATATAATTTAAATTTTCAGAACATTCATCTAACCTTTCTTGCAACAATTTAGTTTCTAAGTACTTATGCCTCTTGCAATATATATCTTCCCTATTTGGTGTGTTCGTACAAACCCAATGTACTCCACAGAAATTGACAAGTTTATAGGAGACATCATAACTAGTGCAATCATCATTAGTATCATGGATATTCAAAGAATTCGTACTAACAAAATTGCAATCATGCTCATCATTCAAAGATTTAGTGCCAAACATTTTATAGATTTCTTCTTCTAGCACTTGAGCATAATTATCCTTTCCGTCATACTCACGAAAGATATTAAAAAGGTGAAGCGTATGAGACAAACTCAATTCCATTTTTTATAGTTTTCTTTTATAAACTAAACTAGTGATAAAACAAGAAACTAAAAGACTCGATTGCAAGATCTAAAGATATACCTTCAAGCGCTAACCTCCCCGGCAATGGCGCCATAAAAGAGCTTGATGTCTACTACACAACCTTCTTCTTGTAGACGTTGTTGGGCCTCCAAGTGCAGAGGTTTGTAGGACAGTAGAAAATTTCCGTCAAGTGGATGACCCAAGGTTTATCAATCCGTAGGAGGCGTAGGATGAAGATGGTCTCTCTCAAGCAACCCTGCAACCAAATAACAAAGAGTCTCTTGTGTCCCCAACACAGCCAATACAATGGTAAATTGTATAGGTGCACTAGTTCGGCGAAGAAATGGTGATACAAGTGGTATATGGATAGCAGATAATGGTTTTTCTAATCTGAAAATATAAAAACAGCAAGGTAACTAATGATAAAAGTGAGCGTAAACGGTATTGCAATGTGTTGAAACAAGGCCTAGGGTTCATACTTTCGCTAGTGCAAGTTCCCTCACTATAATAACATAATTGGATCACATAACTATCCCTCAACATGCAACAAAGAGTCACTCCAAGTCACTAATAGAGGAGAACAAACGAAGATATTATGGTAGGGTACGAAACCACCTCAAAGTTATTCTTTCCAATCAATCGGTTGGCCTATTCCTATAAGTGTCACAAACAGCCCTAGAGTTCGTACTAGAATAACACCTTAAGAGACAAATCAACCGAAACCCTAATGTCACCTAGATACTCCAATGTCACCTCAAGTATCCGTGGGTATGATTATACGATATGCATCACACAATCTCAGATTCATCTATTCAACCAACACATAGGACCTCAAAGAGTGCCCCAAAGTTTCTACCGGAGAATCACGACGAAAATATGTGCCAACCCCTATGCATAGGTTCATGGGCGGAACCCGCAAGTTGATCACCAAAACATACATCAAGTAAATCATGTGGTATCCCATTGTCACCACAGATACGCACGACAAGACATACATCAAGTGTTCTCAAATCTTTAAAGACTCAATCCGATAAGATAACTTCAAAGGGGAAACTCAATCCATTACAAGAGAGTAGAGGGGGAGGAGAAACATAAGATCCAACTATAATAGCTAAGCTCGAGATACATCAAGATCGTGCCAAAGCAAGAACACAAGAGAGAGAGAGATCAAACACATAGCTACTGGTACATACCCTCATCCTCGAGGGAGAAATACTCCCTCCTCGTCATGGAGAGCACCAGGATGATGAAGATGGCCACCGGAGAGGGATTGCCCCCTCCGGCGGGGTGCCGGAACAGGTCTAGATTGGCTTTCGATGGCTACGGAGGCTTCTGGCGGCGGAACTCCCGATCTATTGTGCTCCCGGATAGTTTTAGGGTACGTGGGTATATATGAGTGAAAGAGATACGTTAGGGGAGCCACGAGGGGCCCCAGGCCCGGCCCTGAGGGGGGGGGGCAGGGGGGGCGGCCGCCCCGGGCCCCCAAAACTCAGGGGGCCCTCCCCAGGGTACACACACAGAGGTAGTCTACGGGCCATGGCCCATGGTGTTAGCGCATGGACGCATAACCTATGGCGAAGTAGCGATTCTTCCTGTACTGAAAAAAGGGAACTCAGAAATGTAGCGCTATTCTTCCTATTCCATCACGTAGCAATCCCATATCCTACGCCGTCCTTTTCGCGATAACACAAACAGCCCATACGGCACCTTCCTCCTAATTTCCTTCCTAATCCCAGTCTCTCGTTCGCCGTCTCCCCGATTTCTGTATCCGGGGTCCCGATGGCGAGACACTAGTCAGAGTACTGAGTACGCGGCGCCGCTTTGCTCTCTGCCTTCAGGCGTTGGACATGCACACACACATCGCCAGTTCGCCGGCCTAATTTTAGACGAGTCCATATCGAGGCATTGGGTCATCGCTCAACACAACATAGCCGATCGGATCATCTAAGGTACTATATTATATTGCGTAGTCTTCTCTCATCCTTACTCCGTATACGTTTAGTACTGATTAAGTAATTTATCTGTCACACACATGGTGCATAGCTCGCATTGATCAACCTTTGATGTCATTTTTTTTCCCAGCACGGTTAAAAGTGATACAATGTGTGGATGATGCAATCACAGAGGCGCTCTTGATAACAAAAATCAAGAGAAATATTGGTGCCTTGTTGAATCCAAATGGTGAATTGGCGATTGTTGTTGTGGGGGAAGATGAAAAAATTGATGGAATTCCAAATCTAAACATGAGGGAAATGTTAACATCAACATCCATGATAAAAATGTAAGTGGTTCTTGGAGTACAGTTTTTTCAATAGGTTCACATGCACAATCTGCTAGGGTTAATGAACATCCACTTTTGCATTTATCTGAATTTAAAATATTAGATTGTCTTTGCCAGATGGTGTAATGTCTATGAGGATTTTCGAGTATGTAAAGGAAGTCGATTTTTATCCCAATGCCTCTATTGCTTACCATCTTATTTACAGCGCATGTAACTGTCGCATCGGTTGAAATAAGTTTTTCAGAGTTAAAAGTATTGAATAACTATTTGAGATCAACAATGACTCAAGACATTTTAAATGGCTTGACAACATGATGCATTGAGAATAAATTATCGGATGATATTGCCATCAACCCGATCATAAGTGACTTTGCATCAAAGATTCTTTTATTAAAGGTAACATGTACAATTATTTCATCTATACATTGTTTTTGATGCATTTTAAGTGATTATTTGTAAAACTTCATATATTCATTATTATCACTATATTTTTTATACTAAGGGCCCCCAGTTTTGGTTTCGCCCCGGGCCCCCAAAATCTCAGGATCGGCCCTGAGGGGCCCACGAGGGTGGAGGGCGCGCCCTAGGGGGGTGGGTGCGCCCCCTACCTCGTGGCCTCCTCGAAGCTTCCCTTACGTGCACTTCAAGTCTTCTGGGCTTCTTTCCTTCCAAAAATGAGTTCCGTGAAGTTTCAGGTCAATTGGACTCCGTTTGATTTTCCTTTTCTTCGAAACCCTAAAACAAGGTAAAAACAGAAACTGGCACTAGGCTCTAGGTTAATAGGTTAGTCCCAAAAATGATATAAAAGTGTATAATAAAGCCCATAAACATCCAAAACAGTAGATAATATAGCATGGGGCAATCAAAAATTATAGATACGTTGGAGACATATCAGCATCCCCAAGCTTAATTCATGCTCGTCCTCGAGTAGGTAAATGATAAAAACAGAATTTTTGATGTGGAATGCTACTTGGCATAATTTCAATGTAATTCTTCTCAATTGTGGCATGAATATTCAGATCCGAAATATTCAAGACAAAAGTTCATATTGACATAAAAATGATAATACTTCAAGCATACTAACTAAGCAATTATGTCTTCTCAAAATAACATGGCCAAAGAAAGTTCATCCCTAAAAAATCATATGGTTTAGTCATGTTTCATTTTCGTCACACAAGAATGCTCTGATCATGCACAACCCCGATGACAAGCCAACCAATTGTTTCATACTTTAGTAATCTCAAACTCATAAACCTTCATGCAATACATGAGCGCGAGCCATGGATATAGCACTATGGGTGGAATAGAATATAATGAGGGGGGTTATGTGGAGAAGACAAAAATGAGAAAGTCTCACATCAACGAGGCTAATCAATGGGCTATGGAGATGCCCACCGACTGATGTTAATGCGAGGAGTAGGGATTGCCATGCAACGGATGCACTAGAGCTATAAATGTACGAAAGCTCAACAAAAGAAACTAGTGGGTGTGCATCCAACTTGCTTGCTCACGAAGACCTAGGGCACTTGAGGAGGCCCATTGTTGGAATATACAAGCCAAGTTCTATAATGAAAAATTCCCACTAGTATATGAAAGTGACAAAACAAGAGACTCTCTATCATGAAGATTATGGTGCTACTTTGAAGCACAAGTGTGGCAAAGGATAGTAGCATTGTCCCTTCTCTCTTTTTCTCTCATTTTAATTTTTTTGGGCCTTCTCTTTTTTTATGGCCTTTTTCTTTTCTTTTTTTGGGCCTTCTCTTTTTTTTAATGGCCTTTCTCTTTTTTTATTCCTCACTTGGGACAATGCTCTAGAAAATGATGATCATGACACTTCTATTTATTTACAACTCAATGATTACAACTCGATACTAGAACAAAGATGACTCTATATGAATGCCTCCGGCGGTGTACCGGGATATGCAATGAATCAAGAATGACATGTATGAAAGAATTATGAACGGTGGCTTTGCCACAAATACTATGTCAACTACATGATCATGCTAAGCAATATGAAAATGATGAATGTGTCATGATGAACGGAATGATGGAAAGTTGCATGGCAATATATCTCGGAATGGCTATGGAAATGCCATAATAGGTAGGTATGGTGGCTGTTTTGAGGAGGATATAAGGAGGTTTATGTGTGAAAGAGCGTATCATATCACGGGGTTTGGATGTACCGGCGAAGTTTGCGCCAACTCGATCTCAATGTGAGAAAGGGCAATGCACGGTAACGAAGAGGCTAGCAAGGATGGAAGGGTGAGAGTGCGTATAATCCATGGACTCAACATTAGTCATAAAGAACTCACATACTTATTGCAAAAATCTACAAGTCATCAAAAACCTCGGCACTATGCGCATGCTCCTAGGGGGATAGATTGGTAGGAAAAGACCATCGCTCATCCCCGACCGCCACTCATAAGGAAGACAATCAAATAACACCGCATGTTTCAAATTTGTTGCATAACGTTTACCATACGTGCATGCTACGGAACTTGCAAACTTCAACACAAGTATTTCTCAATTTCACAACTACTCAACTAGCATGACTTTGATATTATTACCTCCATATCTCAAAACAATCATGAAACATCAAACTTTTCTTAGTATTTATCACACTCATACGAAAGTTTTATTATTAATCTTGCATACCAAGCATATTAGGATTTTAAGAAAATTACCATGCTATTAAGACTCTCAAAATAATCTAATTGAAGCATGAGAGATCAATAGTTTCTATAAAACAAATCCACCACCGTGCTCTAAAAGATATAAGTGAAGCACTAGAGCAAAACTATAAAGCTCAAAAGATATAAGTGAAGCACATAGAGTATTCTATTAAATTTCAAATCATGTATGGCTCTCTCAAAAGGTGTGTACAGCAAGGATGATTGTGGTAGACTAACAAGCAAAGACTCAAATCATAAAAGACGCTCCAAGCAAAACACATATCATGTGGTGAATAAAAATATAGCTCCAAGTAAAGTTACCGATAGAAGTAGACGAAAGAGGGGATGCCTTCCAGGGCATCCCCAAGATTTGGCTTTTAGGTGTCCTTATATTATATTGAGGGTGCCATGGGCATCCCCAAGCTTAGGCTCTTGCCACTTCTTGTTCCATAATCCATCAAATCTTTACCCAAAACTTGAAAACTTCACAACACAAAACTTAAAGTAGAAAATCTCGTGAGCTCTGTTAGCGAAAGAAAACAAAATACCACTTCAAGGTATTGTAATGAACTCATTTTTTATTTATATGGGTGTTATACCTACTTTATTCCAACTTCTCTATGGATTATAAACTATTTTACTAGCCATAGATTCATCAAAATAAGCAAACAACACACGAAAAACAGAATCTGTCAAAAACAGAACAGTCTGTAGTAATCTGTAGCTAGAGAAAGATCTGGAACCTCAAAAATTCTAAAATAAATTGCTGGACGTGAGGAATTTATCTATTAATCATCTGCAAAAATAATTAACTAAATTTCACTTTCCAAATAAAAATGACAGCAGTTCTCCTGAGCACTAAAGTTTCTGTTTTTACAGCAAGTTCAACAAGACTTTCCCCAAGTCTTCCCAACGGTTCTACTTGGCACAAAGACTAATTAAACAAAAAAACACAACCAAAACAGAATCTAAATAATTTATTTATTACTAAACAGGAGCAAAAGTCAAGGAATAAAAATAAAATTGGGTTGCCTCCCAACAAGCGCTATCATTTAACGCCCCTTGTCGGTGTCAAAACCGGCGGATCTCTGGTAGGGGGTCCCGAACTGTGCGTCTAGGCCGGATGGTAACAGGAGGCAAGGGACACGAAGTTTTACCCAGGTTCGGGCCCTCTCGATGGAGGTAAAACCCTACGTCCTGCTTGATTAATATTGATGATATGGGTAGTACAAGAGTAGATCTACCACGAGATCGGAGAGGCTAAACCCTAGAAGCTAGCCTATGGTATGATTGTTGTTGTGTATGTTGTCCTACGGACTAAAACCCTCCGGTTTATATAGACACCGAAGAGGGTTAGGGTTACACAAAGTCGGTTACAATGGTAGGAGATCTGCATATCCGTATCGCCAAGCTTGCCTTCCACGCCAAGGGAAGTCCCTTCCGGACACGGGACGAAGTCTTCAATCTTGTATCTTCATAGTCCAGGAGTCCGGCTGAAGGTATAGTCCGGCCATCCGGACACCCCCTAATGCAGGACTCCCTCAGTAGCCCCTGAACCAGGCTTCAATGACGACGAGTCCGGCGCGTAGATTGTCTTCGGCATTGCAAGGCGGGTTCCTCCTCCAAGTACTTCATAGAAGATTTTGAACACAAAGATAGTGTCCGGCTCTGCAAAATAAGTTTCCACATATTGCCATAGAGAGAATAATATTTACACAAATCTAATCTGCTGACGTATTCCGTAGTGTGACACACCACGGCCAAGCCTTTATCCGAGTCGTTTCATTATCCCACCTCAGCGCGTCATGCGAGGCGGTTTCCTTGGCACGTCTTGTTAAAGCAGAGATCGTGTCCCCTTATTCCGGGATTCTCATCAATACGGGCGTGGGTAACCCAACCGCGCCATTGATTACGGCGCTTGGAGATAAGCGAGTTTTACCAGGCTGGTGGGGACACGTAGTTGCGTCCACCCATATAAGGGGATAAGGATCCACCTTCTCACCTACGCCTTCTTCCTCCCTTGCTTATCCATTCTCGCGCACTCGAGCTCCAGCGCCCAAGTCCGCACTCCCCACCTCAACCTTCTCCAGCCATGTACGGAGTGGGAGGCAAGTGGATGGTCTCCTCCGTCACAGAGGGACACATCAAAAAACTGAGGAAGGCCGGATACTTGTCTAACGACATCGCGTATCGGCTTCCCGAAAAGGGGCAGCTCATTCCCACCCCCAGGCCCCATGAGAGGGTGGTGTTCCTCCCCCATTTCCTTCGCGGACTGGGCTTCCCTCTTCACCCATTTGTCCGGGGGCTCATGTTCTACTATGGCCTGGATTTCCACGATCTGGCCCTGAACTTTGTCCTCAACATCTCGGCGTTTATCGTCATGTGCGAGGCTTTCCTCTGCATCCGCCCCCATTTCGGCCTTTGGCTCAAGACTTTCAATGTCAAGCCGAAGGTGGTGCGCGGCAACCAGGCGGAGTGCGGAGGCGCCATGGTGGGCAAGATGGCCAACGTCTTATGGCTCGAGGGCTCCTTTGTGGAGACCCTGAAGGGGTGGCAATGGGGGTGGTTTTACATCACCGAGCCGCGCGACCCCGAATGGGTCACAACCCCCAAGTTTTGATCCGGACCCCCTACGCGGCTCACCTCCTGGAAGGAGACGACCCTGTCGTGGGGTAAAAAAGGAGAGTTGACCGGACTCCAAACATGCGTCCAAACCCTGGTGGACAAGAAGCCCAAACTTGTCAACGTAGTCCAGGTTATGCTCATCCGCCTGATCCTCCCGTGTCAACAACGAGCTTTCGACCTGTGGGAGTTCGACCCGGCGTGGCACCAAACTCTGAGCAGGCTCTTTGACACGACGTACGAAGATGCCTGGAAGGTGCTTTTCAAGGGCGCCGAGGCCCCCGCATCCGCTACCAAGGATCGCGGATTCAGTACGCAGCGTCACGCTCATGCGGTAAGCTGTTTTTCCTTTTACAGGGTATCAGTTTTTCATAGTTTGACTCCATGAGGGATCTAAGCTCCCTTACCTTTGACAGGATTGGCAGGTGACGTCCGGACAGATCAACTGTCCGGCTCCTTTGCCCGAAGGCCCAGCAGACGCTCGCTTGGCGAAGTTGTTGGTTCCGGCACCCTATGTGGTGCCGGAGAAGAAGGCCACGAAAAAGGCCACGGGGACTCGAAAGAGTGCCCGGCGCCAGGAGGTGTCGGATCCATCATCCGACGGTTCCGAGGCGCATTCCTCCCGTGAAGACAAGGAGGAAGAAGAAGAGACCTCTCCCCCTCCAGTGGGAGGAGAGAAGAAAAGGAAGGCCGCCCCAGCTGGGGAGGCCGAAGGGTCCAAGAAGGGGAAAACCCTTCCTCCGGACTACTCCACTGACGCCGACGATGGCAGAGAGAAGTGCCCGCCCAGGGCCAAGCCCCTGGCCAAATCGTAAGTATCCGGATACCAGAGTAATTCATAGTATCCGTTTATTGCACAGCTTTCCCTCATGTCGAATATGTTAATGCAGCCCACCCAAAGACCGGCTCGACCCGTCATCGAGCGGCTCACTGGAGTCGTCGGATGTGAACTCGCTTCCGACGGCTTCCTCCCCCCGCCCTATGGACGACACCGAAGTGTTGTCCCAACAGGTTCCAAGCCGGGAGGAGGTGGTCCTGGAGGCATCGCGAGGCGACCTCCCGGACTCCAAGAGTAAAGGGGATGAAACCCCCCAGGGCTCCAAGTCCGGCCCTAGGCCGGACACCGCTCCGGAACCTTCAAAGGTTCTAGAGTCCGGCGGGGGACCTCCTTCCAAGAGGAGCAAGCCCACCGTGCCGGTGACCTCCGTCCAACCGAAGGCGCCGGACAATTTGTTGGAGGCGCTCCAAGGCGCCTCCATCGATGAGGAGCACCGCACCATTATGAGTGCGGTGGTCCAGAAGGTTCAGTCCGCCAAGAGTGGACTGACTGAAGCTTGTACTAGCCTTTTAACAGGCTTTGAGGTAAGTAAAGAATGTGTAAATAATATTACCGCATAGACAGTAGCCCCTGATGCTCTGTTTGGCGTTCGGGAAGAAAAGTCGAATAGAGGATCAAATAAAATTCGCAGGAGTCTAACAAAAAGGAGTCAATATGTGTATGCAGGCTTCTCTACTTGCATCCGTCGCACTGACTGCGGAAGTGGACACGCTAAAGCAGAACCTCGAGCAGTCCGAGCAAGAGCTCGGGCGTGCCAAGAAGCAGCTCGAGGACAATGAAGGTAAGAAATACCTTGTTTAAATATATATAAAAAGGTGCAATTGCAAAAAATGACAGGATTATCATGGCTATTGTAGGGGCCACGTCTGAGGTGGCGACCCTTAAGCAAGCGCTGGTCAAGGCCGAGAAGAGGGCGGCCACGGAGCACACCGAGCGGGAGAAGTACGAGGCCCAGGCTGGCAAGGCGCAGCAAGAGCTCCAAGTTCTCATGAAAAAACATGAGAGTTTGGAGCTTGACTCAAAGACGCGAGCGTCCGAGCTCGCGGCGGCTATTGAAAATGCCAAGTCTGCCAAGGCCGAATCCCAGAAGACCCTCCAGGAGTTGGATGAGGTGAAGAAGATAGCGGCGGGTAAGGCATTCTTTATGCAAAGAAAACACATAAACATGAGTTACTTGTTACTTACCCGAATCCGGAGCTCTCCAGGAGCGTTCGCAGATCTTCCCCGGAGTGTGTCTGATGCCGCCGCATTCTATCGAGTCGAGGAGGGCAGCTCGACAGAGAAGGTGTTCTGGTCTCAGTATGCTGAGGCCGGACACCCCGTGCCCCTGAGCGACCAGCTGAAGCAACTGGTCGAGCTCCACAAGGCGGCCGAACAGGCCATGAAGGGCCTCATAGTTCGGCTGTGGCCTGGAGAGGCTCTGCCTGGGAGCTATTTCGGGCTGGTGCGGTGGCTGGTGGAGGCCTGTCCAAGGCTCGAAGTCATCAAGCGCTCCGTCTGCATTGAAGGTGCCCGTAGGGCCCTTGCCCGTGCGAAGGTGCACTGGGGCAAGCTAGATGCTGAGAAGCTTGTGAAGGACGGCCCGCCGCCGGGGAAAGAGCATCGCAAGCCCGAGAGTTATTATAAGGATGTTCTGAAGGGTGCCTGCCTTATGGCAGATGAATGTTCTAGGGATGTAATTTTTGAGTGAAACTTGCTCGTTTTATCCTGTGCGCTGAAAACTTGTTCATATGCGCTAAGCAATGCTGTTGGAATTTAAAATATTACCTTCTGTGTGGCTGTTTATCAATTCCGAGAGATGGCGAGTCGTCGGCTTCTGCCCCCGTGCCGCTAGTGCTGGGGTGTTCGGGGATAAACCTGAGCGCTCTTTTTCCCATGTTTGGGTCCTTCGAGGGAGGCGCTCAGCCCAACGAACAAGGCAATCGGTCTATAATGCGTGAACACTCTCACTTAGCCATAGAATTCTATAATTTTAAATTTCGGCGAAGCCCCTGGTATTCGGAAGACCGAGTTCGGCGCGCTATCCACGCCTTGGCCGGACAGAGCCGACTCCTCGCTCTAAGCGACATAAGTCTTTAGGGACTCGAAAAACCTCTCGAACAGCGACCAGCTCTCGCTTCATCATGACAGTCAGTTTAGGTTTCTCCACTGAGGTGCTCAACCCAGCTCAACTGGGGCACAATCGCAGTGGTTCTCCTAGTGCTACCTTAGCCGATATAGCGGAACGTAAGGCACCAAACACATAGGAGCCGGGCAAACCCAACTATTGACCCAAGACATGATTCGGAGCCGATGCATATAATGCTATAAGTTCGGGGTGCCGCACTTGTTAAAGTGTTCGGACTTCTCACACCATGTTGAGGGGTACTGAAGCCCCTGGCGTATTTCGGCCGTACCAAAGTGTACGGGTGCAACATGTCGTTAAGGAACACATATATATAAAGTAATGCAAAAATAGACAAAAGCTATGCATTGTTTATTAAAGAGGGCTGCGATCAAAGCAGAGCGATACAAATAATGCGATAAGCAAAAGGTTGGACTATTTAACATGTCGGTTCCAGGGGCAAGCTGCGGAATAGTATGTGAAACAGGTATACTGCTCGTGATAGAGACCACCTGGGAGTTTCGTAATGCGGCGTGGCTTGTCTGCTTCCCTGGTTCTTGCATCGTTTGTGCGGCAATTGAACTGCCGAACAGGCCTTCCAAAGAATGGAGTCCTGAAAGTAAGAGAAAATTAAAAAATCGGCAGCCCCTGGTGCAGTTTAAGCCATGCTTCGGGCGTGCCGTGATGGTGACCCTCCCCCTGTACTCATGGTATTTCTAGAGCGTAGTTATGTATGTGAAGCACTGGCGTTGCCTTTTTGCTAGGGCTGGGGTTGGGGCCGCATTGCTACGCCTGCTCGAATCATGCCAGGCGGTCTTGTTGTAGGTTACTCCGGGCGCGCTTGACGGTGTCCGATCGTTTAGTGGTCGGACTGGAGAACTGCCTGGAGAGGTTGCTTTGTACTTCCGCTGCAAGGGCCGCCGTGTGCTCCTCCGTTCGGAGGAAGCGTTCGGTGTTTCCATTGACCGTAATTACTCCTCGAGGGCCTGGCATCTTGAGCTTAAGGTATGCGTAGTGCGGTACCGCATTGAACTTGGCAAATGCGGTTCGCCCGAGCAGTGCGTGATAGCCACTGCGGAATGGGACTATGTCGAAGATTAACTCCTCGCTTCGAAAATTATCCGGAGATCCGAAGACCACTTCAAGTGTGACTGAGCCTGCACAGTTGGCCTCTACACATGGTATTACGCCTTTAAAGGTCGTTTTGGTGGGCTTAAGCCTCAAGGGATCTATGCCCATTTTCTGCACTGTATCTGGTAAAGTAGGTTCAGGCTGCTGCCGCCGTCCATAAGGACTCTAGTGAGATGAAATCCGTCAATAATTGGGTCTAGAACCAATGCGGCAAATTCGCCATGACGATGCTAGTGGGGTGGTCTCTTCTATCAAAGGTGATCGGGCAGGAGGACCATGGGTTGAACTTTGGGGCGACTGGCTCTGCCGCGTATACGTCCCTTAACGCGCGCTTCCGCTCCCTCTTGGGGACGTGGGTTGCGTATATCATGTTCACCGTCCGCACTTGTGGGGGAAAACCCTTCTGTCCACTGTTGTTCGGCGGCCGGGGCTCTTCGTTGTCATCGCTTTGCAGCCCCTTGTCTTCGTTTTCGGCATTTAACTTGCCTGCCTGCTTGAACACGCAACAATCCCAATTGGTGTGATTGGCCGGCTTTTCGGGGGTGCCATGTATCTGGCACAAGCGGTCGAGTATTCGGTCCAAACTGGACGGGCCCTAGGATTCCTTTTGAATGCCTTTTTCCGCTGACCGGATTTAGAGCCTCTGAATCCGGCATTAACGACCGTATCCTCAGCATTGTCGCCGTTAATGCGGCACTTCTGCTTGTTGCGACGCGACCTGGCACTACTGTCCCTGGTATCCGAATTACCAGGGTTCTTGGTCATATTGTTGCTACGAGCAAGCTAGCTGTCTTCTCCCGCACAAAAGCGGGTCATGAGTGTCGTGAGTGCTGCCATAGACTTCGGCTTTTCCTGTCCAAGGTGCCGGGCAAGCCACTCGTCACGGATATTGTGCTTGAAGGCTGCTAGGGCCTCAGCGTCCGGACAGTCAACTATTAGATTTTTCTTTGTTAGGAACCGTGTCCAGAATTGCCTGGCCGATTCCTCTGGCTGCTGAATTACGTGACTTAGGTCATCGACTTCTGGGGGTCGCACATAAGTGCCCTGGAAATTGTCGAGGAATGCGGCTTCCAGGTCCTCCCAACAACTGATTGATCGTGTTGGCAAGCTGTTAAGCCAATGCCGAGCTGGTCTTTTAAGCTTGAGTGGGAGGTATTTGATGGCGTGGAAATCATCGCCGCGGGCCATGTGGATATGAAGGAGATAATCCTCGATCCATACCGCAGGATCTGTTGTGCCATCATATGATTCGATGTTTACGGGTTTGAAACCCTCGGGGATTTGATGATCCATTATTTCGTCTGTGAAGTATAGTGGGTGTGCGGCGCCTCTGTACTGGGCTATATCACGATGTAGCTCCAATGAGCTTTGTCTACTGTGTTCGGCCCTGCCGAATTTGTGGCCGGAGTGACGGTTACCGTCTCGAGCCGTGGGGCGCCCACACGATCTGTAGATCGATCTTGTTTGCCTTGCCTTGTCCTCCAACATATCTCGTAAGTCCTGCGCATATTCCTGGTATGGGGTGCGGCTTGAATGGAGGGCCGAGAGGCTTCTCTGTCGCGGCCACGAGGTGGCCGGTCGGCCGCATCAAGTGCTTCCTCCTCTAACCGGGGTAGCAACCTGCGCTTTGGGTAGCTCTTGGAGGGGCGTTCGAGTTTATGCTCTTCGGCCGCAAGGACTTCAGTCCATTTGTCGACTAGAAAATCTTGATCAGCTCTAAGCTATTGCTGTTTTTTCTTGAGGCTTCTTGCCGTGGCCATAAGCCTGCGTTGAAAACGCTCTTGCTCGACGGGATCCTCTGGCACGACGAATTCGTCGTCGTCGAGGCTTGCCTCGTCTTCGGAGGGAGGCATATAATTATCGTCCTCGACCTCTCTGTCTACCGCTCTTTCATGAGGGCTGGTTTCTCCATCCTCCTATGCTAAATCTTGCTGGAGGGGGTTTTCTTCAGCACTTTCCAGAGTATTATTATCTCCCGTGCTGGAATCACCGTATTTGTTTTGGCGGGATTTTGAGCGGCGCCGCTGACGCTGGCGCTTAGGCTGTTTCTTGGAGGGGTCATGCTCCGCTGTTCCATCACCATCTCCTTCTTTTGGGGTGTCCACCATGTATATGTCATATGATGAGGTGGCTTTCCAGGGCCTGATAGGCGCTGGATCTTCATCGTCTCCTTCATCGGCGTCCATACCGTCGATGTCTTCGGAGTCAAAGTCGAGCATGTCGGTTAAGTCGTCGATAGTGGCTACAAAGTGGGTGGTGGGTGGGCTTTGAATTTCTTCATCGTCCGAATCCCAACCTTGCTGACCGTAGTCCGGCCAGGGCTCTCCTGATAAAGAGAGACTTCAGTGTCTTCAGAATTCGCCGAAAGGCGAGTGCTGAAAGATGTCTGCGGTAGTAAACTCCATGATCGGCGCCCAATCGGAATCGATCGGCAGGGGCGCGGAGGGTTCGGAGTCCGAAGAAGAGTCCGGCTCCTTGGAGTCACGAGTCTCGCAGAGTGCGGGGCTGGTGTTCGGCTTGATCACCGTTGGGATCGTAGCTCCCGAGGCGGCGTCCAACCACCAATCCTCGATCGGCGTAGTTGGCTCCGAATTAAGGGTCGAAGCCGATGCGGGTGCGGCCTCTAGTGCACTGTTCGGCGGCAGAGCTAGATCATGCTCGTCACGACAGTGCGGCGCGCTCGGCAGTGGCTCGAATCCGTCAAAGATCAAGTCCCCGCGGATGTCAGCCGTGTAGTTTAAACTTCCAAATCTGACCTGACGGCCAGGGGCATAGCTTTCGATCTGCTCCAGATGGCCAAGCGAATTGGCCCGCAGTGCGAAGCCGCCGAAGACGAAGATCTGTCCGGGGAGGAAGATCTCACCCTGGACTGCATCGCCATTGATGATCGTAGGAGCCATCAAGCCTGACGACGACGACACAGAGGAACTCTCAATGAGAGCACCAATGTCGGTGTCAAAACCGGCGGATCTCGGGTAGGGGGTCCCGAACTGTGCGTCTAGGCCGGATGGTAATAGGAGGCAAGGGACACGAAGTTTTACCCAGGTTCGGGCCCTCTCGATGGAGGTAAAACCCTACGTCCCGCTTGATTAATATTGATGATATGGGTAGTACAAGAGTAGATCTACCACGAGATCGGAGAGGCTAAACCCTAGAAGCTAGCCTATGGTATGATTGTTGTTGTGTATGTTGTCCTACGGACTAAAACCCTCCGGTTTATATAGACATCAAAGAGGGTTAGGGTTACACAAAGTCGGTTACAATGGTAGGAGATCTGCATATCCGTATCGCCAAGCTTGCCTTCCACGCCAAGGAAAGTCCCTTCCGGACACGGGACGAAGTCTTCAATCTTGTATCTTCATAGTCCAGGAGTCCGGCTGAAGGTATAGTCCGGCCATCCGGACACCTCCCTAATCCAGGACTCCCTCACCCCTAGCTAGGCATAACAAGCAAGAATAGATCTAGGTATTGCCATAATAGTAAGATAGATTATTAAAACTCATTTCATATTCTCTACGTTCGGCAGCAAGTTTTCTCTGAGGCAAGCAAAAGTAATCAAAAGGACTAAATTTAACGGGACAAAAGTCCCCAAGATCAACCTTGGGAGGTATAGGTTCCTCCTTTGGTCCTTCATAATGCACAACCAATTCATCATTATAAGCATTCTTTTGACAGAACTTTGTGAGCCTATATTCAAGAGAATATCCTAGTTCATTATTTTGAATAGCCAAATCATCATTAAGTTCAGAAATTCTATCAACTAAAACATTGGTAGGAACCCTTTTTCTAAGATTTTCATTTAAAGCAACATAGTATAGAGATTGAAAACGCATTATTTCTTCTTGATCAAAGAGGATAGCCTCTATGGGAGGACGGCAAGCGTCCACCCTATAATGTGCAAAGATTTCTTTGGCTTCTTTTATTATGAATCTAAACTCATGAGCTAAAAAGATAGTAGCGGCACGCTTAATAGAAGAATGCTCAATATTAGAATATTCTGAAAAAATCCTTTGTATGGAAGGATGCATGTGCATGAATTGTCTTTCAAGTTCAACTACAAGCATGGCAATAGCGTCCGCAAGACTACTAGTTCTGTGAAGGATAGAACTACCCATAGAAGGTAAAGCACCGGCACAAGTAGAGAAATCTTGAATAACTCCTTTTCCAATAATATTATCACTACCAACACGGAATTTTTTTGTATGAAAGATGGTAGGTTCTTTAGCAGGAGCATCAGAATTTTTTATGATATTATTATTGTCCATATCGACAATAATTTCCCCAATTTCTGACATAGAGGCAGAAGGTAAAGGACTTGACATAATGACAAGCAAACAATCTAACACACAAGCAAACAAAAAGCAAACATGCAAAAAGAGGCAAATAGAGAGAGAGGGCGAATAAAACGGCAAGGATGAAGTGGGGGAGAGGAAAACGAGAGGCAAATGGCAAATAATATAATGCGGGAGATAGGGATTGTGATGGGTACTTGGTATGTTGACTTTTACGCAGACTCCCCGGCAACGGCGCCAGAAATTCTTCTTGCTACCTCTTGAGCACTGCGTTGGATTTCCCCGAAGAGGAGAGGATGATGCAGCAAAGCAGCGTAAGTATTTCCCTCAGTTATTGAGAACCAAGGTATCAATCCAGTAGGAGGCTATGCGCGAGTCCCTCGTACCTACACAAAAACAATAGCTCAACGCAACCAACGCGCTTAGGGGTTGTCAATGCCTTCACGGTCACTTACAGAAGTGAGATCTGGTAGAGATGATAAATAATATTTTTGGTATTTTTGGTATAGAGATGCAAAGTAAAAAGTAAAAGCAAAGTAAAAGCAAAGCAATAATAAAGTGATGGAGCTTGATATGATGAGAAAGAGACCCGGGGGCCATAGGTTTCACTAGTGGCTTCTCTCAAGAGCATAAGTATTCTACGGTGGGTGAACAAATTACTGTTGAGCAATTGACAGAATTGAGCGTAGTTATGAGAATATCTAGGTATGATCATGTATATAGGCATCACGTCCGAGACAAGTAGACCGAAACGATTCTACATCTACTACTATTACTCCACTCATCGACCGATATCCAGCATGCATCTAGAGTATTAAGTTAAAAACAGAGTAACGCCTTAAGCAAGATGACATGATGTAGAGGGATAGTTTCATGCAATATGATAAAAAAACCATCTTGTTATCCTCGATGGCAACAATACAATACGTGCCTTGCTGCCCCTTCTGTCACTGGGAAAAATTCCAAATTGCATTCAAATCCATTCTTTCTCATTACTTGAGAATATGTATAGTGCAGAACAAAAAAGAAGGCTGATTTGATGAGTTGTAGGGGCGGACCCACTTCCACTAATTTCTTGCGGGAAGGTTCTATAAGGGAAGAAGAATCAGAGCTGTGACCTGGTAACCTTGATTTCTTTCGGAACGTCATTACGAGAGTAACAAAGAAAGAATAACGTAGATAGGAAGGAGCGAGCCGAGCCCCAAGGATAATGAATTGGTATGCCGGGTGCTTACTTGAGCAAGAAGCCAAGTCATCGATAATCAAAGAAAGGTGTGAGTGAACGAGCCCAACTTTCCGATTCAAATATGACTCCTTTCCACTTTCAACAAATAGAGAAATCTCCGCTAGGCTAGCAGTGGGTAACCAACGTAGTGCCCCATTCGTTCCATGACATCCAATCAGTTCTCCTCGGATTCCAATCCAATCTCCCAATCAGTGAGAAATAGACGGTCGGATGAGATCTCGAACGTTGTCCCTACCTACTGAGGAATCAAAAGTGTACGTAGAAAAATAGAGTGTTGGAAATGCATCGAGGAGAACTTACCTTGTGAGTCACTACTCCGGCACTGGGCAGGAATACTACTAGCGAGGCTTATAGGCGGCTAGTTCTTAAAGAAATCTGTCAGCTATAACCTAGCCTATTGAATCTGGTACGCCCGAAGCACGAAACTAGATAGGTAGCCCTACCTACGACTAGAAAAGTATCGTATTTTTTTCTTCCAGTAAATCTTCCACTCATTCCTTCCATTATGGAATATCATTTGGAGTGTATTTTCCCTCTCAAAAAAGGCTTCGCCCTCACTTCACTGAACTTATTGGAAATGCCTAGGACAGAGTTCATTCACTTGCCCAGCAGCCCTACTCCTCATAGTTGATCCGAATTTCTATCCCTGATTGACTCAATCAGGAAGAGGAAGACTTGATAAAAGATGAAAAGAAAGGATTGATTACCTTTTGAAGTCAAGAAAAGAAAGGAAAGGGCTATTTATGAGTTTATGTAGATGAAGTTTCAGATTCTTGGATGAGCGGAACATCTTTGAGACAAATCATCTCTACCCGGGTACATAGCTTCATCCAAACCATGGATCCACGAATTGTTGACTCGCTCTAGAAAAGAGCTTCGTAGTTGGGAGCTCTGAACCGATGATCGATATGGTTTCCTAGGATGAGAACTATGGTTTACTACTTGAAAGAAAGTTGTTTTATCTTTTTTTCACTTTTTGAGGTGTTTTGCCTAGTCTGAATTTCCCCTTCTTCTATTTGATCAAGATGGATAGCAAAAAAGCATGAATAGGCCTACTGGGATGGAAGGAGAGAAGGACTGAACGAGAAAAGGAAATACCTCTTTGTTTACCTTGGAATGAATTGCTCAACTACTTAGGTAACGAAACGAAACGTTCATCTACGATCTTTCTTAAAAAAAGATAGGACTGTACGGCAGTTCTCGTTAGTAGATTCGCAGAACAGAAGAAGAAGTTCACTCTGACTTGCGCACTACAAAAAGGCAGCCAACGACTTCGGACGTACTCCGTCTTTCGAGCCTCTGTTTAGCTTCAAAAGATAAGGCGCTAGTGCAACGAACGCTGCTTTGGTGCGTCCCACCCCAACTAACTAGTGCTTGACTTGACTTTCCCCCGCGCCCTATCCAATGAATAAGGAGAAGGCCGGCCTATCAATGACCGAGCCAGTCTGATCTCCTTTATACTGACCTCAAACAACGAGCGAAGTCGAGATGTTGATGAGAAAGGGGCTTTTCTCAAGGCCAAAGAGTGCTCTTTGAAGGCTACTATGCATCCTTACGAATACAAGAGTGGTTTTTTTTGTTTTGGGTATAGCAGGACTTGAACCTGCGACCATTAGGTTAAAAGCCCAATGCTCTACCAACTGAGCTATACACCCGATTTTACAAGAAGGCTTGGTGCGGAAAAGAAAAGAGGGCGGCCTGGCCCCTTTTCTTCTTATCATATCACAAGGGCGCGGCTCTGTATGGTATAGTACTGTGGAGCAAGTTTGGGAGTCCTTTCCACTCATTGAGGATTCTATCTAAAAAAGAAGGTCAACGGGGGAGACTACTTTGAAGTCCGGGCTGAACAAACTACTTCTCCTGCTACCAAAACAGAGAAATAAGGAAATAAGATGGATTCGTCTAATAAAATACCCAATGCCTGTAGTTGAAGAATTGTTGGATGAGTTATCTTGTGCTGTTTGGTTTACTAAGCTGGATCTGAGAGCTGGTTACCATCAGATAAGATTACATGAAGCAGACGAATACAAAACGGCATTCAAGACCCACGTCACTATGAATTTTAGGCTATTTGGGCTCACAAATGCACCACCCACCCTCCAGAGTGCTATGAACACAATTCTGGCTGAGCTGACTAGGGTTTGTGTACTTGTTTTTGTTGATGACATCTTAATCTACAGCAAATCCTTGCAAGATCATGTCACCCATTTGCAGCAAGTATTTGACCTTCTGAAGCAGAATCAACTATATGTGAAGTTGAATAAATGTTCATTTGCTCAACCACAGATAGAATACCTGGGTCATGTCATTAGTGGGCAAGGGGTGGCTACAGACTAAAAGAAGATCCTCACAGTGAAAGAGTGGCCTACTTCCAAGTCAAGCACATTAGAGTTTGGGCTTAGCAGGACAGGCGTTTCATTCACAGGAGCTTAGCTCATTTGACTGCTCAAAGACTTAAAACACCAATGCAGCACAAAGCTTTCCTTTCCTCAAGCTCATGGGATTACAATATACCATCCAATAAAAGGCTCAGAGAATAGGGCAGCTGATGCACCACTATCTAGATTACATGAGCCAGATGAACTCAATGCCATTACTTCCTGTCAACCACAATGGCTCACTGATATTGTTGCAGGGTACAGCAAAGACACATTCACCCAGAATTGACTATCTGAATTGGCAGTCCTGAGCACTCACAAGAATAGCAAATATTCATTGCATAATGGGGTCATTCGATATAGAGGAAGAGTATGGGTTGGTGCAAACTTCTAAATGAAAAAAAACATCTTGCAAGCACTTCATGCCAGTGGTATTGGTGCCCACTCTGGCATTACTGCTACTTATCACCGCATCAAGGCACTATTTGCTTGGACAGGAATCTTTCAATCAGTGGAATCTTTTGTCAACAAGTGTCAAATCTGTCAGCAAGCTAAGGTAGAACATTAAAAACTCCCTGGCCTCTTCGATCCTCTACCCATTCCTGATGAAGCATGGTCCATTATCAGCATTGACTTCATCACTGGATTACCAAAGTCCCATTACTATGATTCAATTCAGGTGGTGCACGAGACAAGCCAAACAAACAGAAACCGAATTAATACCGAAGAACACAAGCTGTGGGCCGTAAAGTGGAAACGGTTGCAGGCCAAAGCTGTCCCCCTTTGCCACTAAGACTTGAATCTTTAACCATCGGAATACCCGGTACTCTCTCTACCAAACAGGCAAGATAGTCTTATCTTGAACTCTGTCCCTTCTCTAATGATTGACAGGTTTAGTGCCTGGTAGTAAGGGTATTTTGTGGTCTATTGTCCTCCTAGGAGGTCACTCTGTAGGCTCAGCAAACAATTCACTGAAGCCATTCAAGACCGGTTGCAGGGCAGACAGACCATTGACTTGACATGACCGTAATACATACAGAATAGGAAGGATAAGCTATAAGATAGAGATCCGGATTGTTGTGCTCCGGAATAAAGAAGAATACCATCTTGTCTAATCAAATACGAATACCATCTTATTGATTTAGTCAGCTTGCATCAACACATAAGATGTGATATGAGTAGTGGGAAATAAACTCTTCTTTGATCACTTGAAACATAGTAGAAAGCATCCAAAACAGAATGAAATGCTGTTCAAAAGAAGAAGCTACCTGGCCCAACCACTACACCATTTTGCCTAATGTGTGACTACCCATATCAGTTACAACATCTTCCGTTTCCAAGTTTTCAGTGCCTTTTTCTTATAGTATACAAAATAGGATTCTGGATTGCTCTTCATTTCGTTCAATTTATCCCCTTGCTTTTCAACGTATATATATTAACCCGCCTTGTTTACCTATTTCTTCTACAATTCACATGACTCATTGAAACCAACTTTCTCCTTCCTACATTTTATCTCTACAGCAGTTATCCTGTATAATGATTTCTTTTTGGTCGCTACTCTCCTAACCGACGAGTCGGAGAGGATACGAATGTCCATTCACCCTACCACCCATCTTCCTTCTAGCTTCCTTGATCAACGACGAGTAAAGATCCCGGAAAAGATCCAAGGGAGTACAATACACTTTATATTCACGTCTTGAATAATGAGGGGGGTAAAGAAGAAAGTCCGATTTCTCTCTCCTTTGTGGATATGCCCTTATTCAGCTCTTGAAAGAAAGAGAGATAGAAAGAGAGAATGATCAAACTCAACTAGACGGCAGTTCCTCTTGTTCAAACCTCTCTTGCCGAGTCTTCTCCTCATAGCGAGTTTCGCTCTCGCTTCGCGTGTCCTAAACATAAAAAAAAGAAAGAATTGATTGTGAAAGACAAGTGTTTCATTCCCCTCCCTAATCGTTGAAATTCGAACTGTCCGCTAGCTCCTCCTTTGTTTGGATTATAGCCCTTCCTTGGGGATTTACTATCCAAAGTAAATCTTTCCAGTTTCAAATGCTACTATTTCTTCGTGGGCAGAAAGTCCAAAATCTTCTTTTTCCGGTACTCCTTACTCTTTTCTCCCGTCGTCCTACTTTCACTTCTACGGACCTTCTATCCATAACGAGTTCCAGGATTGGTGAATCGATGTGGGAATAGATAAAACGATTGTTGAGTACACAGTATAACCGTGTAGCTCATCCAGAAGATCATCAATGACCGGTATCGGGTATTTCTTTTTTACGGTTTGCGCATTGAGTTGCCTATAATCCATAGGCGCCACGAACCTTCTTTCTTCTTGTAAAGAAGAGCCGGTGAGGCATGAACTAGGTTGTAGAGTACCATTCTAGAGTAACTCCTTGATTATGGCTTCAATTTCATCCGGTGGTGTGAATACCTATAAGGCCTTTGATTCACTGGTTGACTATCGTGAGGTGAATCCGATGGTCACATGGTCTTTTAGGAGGGAGGGTAGTGGGTTCTAAGAACACATCAGAGAAAGAGGACCAAACCTGCTTGAGTCCTCTTCTACATCTTGAGTACTTCCCACTCCAATGGATCTAGTTTTTAGAATAGCTTTGATCCGGCCATGTAGAGCACTCATAGAGGTCCGGCTTCACGTCAGTAATCTACCACACCCATGCTAGAATTCAGTAGAGTCCCCACTCGCCAACCGCGATGTCTTGGTTGAGAGGCCCCACCTACCCATCTTCCCACAGTTTCACTGAGGTAGTACCATCCCCAATTCGCCACTTCTTGTGTTGATGTACTAAGAAATTGGTTGAGGCAATCGACTTCAATCAGAGGAAGCACTTGTGCACATCAACTTAGGATATCCCCTCCGTTCTACACCAGATTATGCACTCACCTCTGGTATAATATAGGAAAGGAAGACGCCCTTTCAGTGCACGCCAAAGCAGCTTTGCCTAGAAGGCTTCGAAATACACTACTAGGTCCCTCATTCTCAGTCGGCCTTCACAAAGCGGTTTGCACACCTTGGACCAGCTGGACAGATGTTCCGGCCTTTCTCCTATTAAATGCATCTGCCACCTTATTTTCCATTTTACCCCTAATATTCCGCCTTTGAAAGTCAAAACTCACACTTGCTCATCTTAGCATGTAGCTGATTCCGCAGAAAAAGTGTTAGCTGCAAGTGCTGTTGATGCTCCTTCAGTGTTTTACTGTCAAGAAGTATATCATAAAACCAACACAAATCTTCTGGGCTTGAACACATCATTCATGAGTGCTTGAAACGTTGCAGGAGCATTTGTAAGCCCGCATCACATTGAATTCATAGTTACAGGGTTCTGAATGAAGTTTTGGGCTTGTCTTCCTCTCTCATCCTGATCTGATGATAGCCAGATCTTAAGTCAATCTTGCTGTAATATTTAGCACCACTCATCCAATAGGGCATCTATGTGCCGGAATTGGGTATTTCTTCTTTACTGTACTGGCATTCAGCTGCCTGGTTTCAATGCACATCCTCCATGTCCCATCCTTCTTCTTCACTAACAGCACAGGTGAAGCAAAGGGGCTAGTAGAGGATTGTATCAGTGAATTCTTCAGCAATTCCTCAATTCTCAATCTCAGCCTTTTGCAGATGTGAGTATCCGTATGGCTTCAGATGTTTGGGCTCAGTACCTTCGGGGGTCTATAGTGATCATGGATTCTTTTTTTTGTAAGGACTTAGGTTCTTGAAACACCTACTCTTAAGAGTTCAGTAGGGTTGAAATTGGATCAGAGATCAGAGATGTTAGGTTTACTGAGTTGACCATGCACCATTGAGCCATCATGCAGAACTAAGCTTGTTCTGATTTAGTAGCAATCAGCTCTTCTCCTTCCACCTGGTACAGCTTTCCTCCTCCCCTCTTGATTCCTTCCAGCACCACTTAAACACTGCGGAAAGGGTTTTGACCAGCTAGTCAGATTGCCCCATTACGGGTGTGTTACGCCAGAAAGTTCCTCAATCCTGTGCCTGTTCCCGAGCGAGTCAGTCCCATTTCGATGACGAACGACACGATGTGTGCCTCCATAGAGCTTCCCATTTGACATTTCTCCATCGCGAGAGATTCTCTCCAGCCACAGGTTCCCCAGTGGTACGTCCGGGGTCGGTTCAATCAGTGCGCTATCAGTCCAGTACCATTAGCTCTCCAAGGGTCGCAATCCATTCTTTCCGGGCAAGCCAGTTCAGTTCCTTTCTGGTAGCAAGAGATCCCATATCAGATTAAGTAAAGGGATTACCTAGCTAGCGCATATCGAAGAGTTGGAGACTTCCTGCCACTATAGAAAAAGCCGTTGATGGATCAATTTCTGTAGGTGGGTCTCAACTCGGATCGAGACATTCGGATTTGCCGATGAAGAGTACTGCCTTGGAGGGCTAGGGGTTGTAGGGGAAGAACCAACCTTTTGTAGGTAGCAAAACATCTCACTCAGTAACTAAATTAGAGTTCGATCTTTTACGTTTGTGTTGTCTTTTTGCATTTTTGTTTCGATCCGACATCAGATCTGAGTTATTGTTCACTGACTATATCTTAGACCATTGCGATCTCTTTCTTTCACTTGGTTTTTCTTCCTTCCCTTCGGTACTCCTTAACTCGGAGATACTCCTTCGGTACTACTTGGCTACTACTTGAACAGATGGGTTTAGTCCCTTCCTTCGGGCAACGTTTTCTCCGGGTACCACCGGCTTACCACCGGGTTGAAAGAAATCCCTTACTATTAGGACATAGTGTTCGGTACGACTTAAGGCTACTGGATTGACTTTCTTTAATGTTGCATCTGCTTTCAACTATTTCATAGCCTCCCGTCCCGAGCAAACGTCGAGAGCAGGGTGTTGAGCCAAAAAGTAAAATCCATAGAGTTGGGGACTAAAGAGACTCTTTTTTTACAGCCAACCATGAAGAGAAGAGAGTCTCAGAGTAGATTCGGTAATGTTGAGTCGATCTAGTATGGAAAATTCCTCGCTGTGCGCTCGCCTTTTGCCTGCTTCTGCTTCATCTGCAGATCGGATTCCTTCCCCAGAGTTCTTACTTATAGGCTTTATAGCCAAGCAATAGAATAGCTGCTTCTTCTAAAGCGGATTAGAGTGCGACGACCAAAGCTACGGAGCGGCCTCTACCGCTTTCCCTACTGTTCTGGTTGAACTAGGGCTTTGGCTGAGCGACCACCTTCTTCCAGTATTCTTAGCTTACTGTCTGCTTCCTGCCTGATCGGTGCTGACTGACTGTTCTTGCTTGTCTTGGGCCTGCTCTAGTTTTGGTGCTGCTAACTAAGGGTCGAATTTCGTGACTTGATGAAGAGGAAGCCGAGTATCTTTGGTCTTGAAGAGTCAGGCCAATCCAACCGCTTGCTCCTGCCCAACTCAGTCTCAGTCGTACCATAATGCGCCTGGACTCAACACTTTTCTTGCTCCAAGACCACCCTCTAGCCCTCATGTAAAATAGATGACAGAATTGTAAACAATCATAGAATGATTTAAGCTGAGGAACATAGAGGTCTCTCCCACAATTTTTGTCATATACCTCTGGAATAGTGTTGAAATCACACGCCACTAAGCTGTTTTTTAAACCAAGTGGTTTATCTTAGTGTGCTAGCCGCTGCTTCATTTCGTATAGCGATAACGCTTTCTCTTTCTTAGCGCTCCACCCCGCGGAGAACTCTGGTTGCGCTTTGGTTGGCTTTCTCTTTTTTTCGATTTTCTCTGACTTGACTCAGCTTGACCTACTTGACTCAGCGGTTAGAGTATCGCTTTCATACGGCGAGAGTCATTGGTTCAAATCCAATAGTAGGTAAAGCCGGCCGAAACCCCCGCTTTTGCCAGCATGACAGCAAGCACAGACTGGCATCAAGGAGTAGAATGACCAAAGCATCGGTTGCTTCCACTTGTTTGTTGCCTTCTTCGACCGACAGACAAGGTACCCCCCTCTTTTTCTCTTGCGAACCTACGTTGAGCTTGGGACAACCCGCGACTGGCATAGGATATTTCAAAAGCGCCAGGATCCATCCTTCTTACGAACCAAGAGCACTGGAGAAGCGAAGGGGCTCGTGCTGCGACGAATAATGCCATTGTTCATCATCTCACAGATTTGCTTCTCAATCTCTGTTTTCTGGTGGGGTGCATATCTATATGGCCGGACATTGACTGGCACTGCACCTGGCACCAACGGAATTTGGTGGTCACAGGCACGACGAGGGGGTAATTCCTTTGGCTCCCGGAACAAAGCATCAAACTCCTGTAGCAGTTCTTGAACAGCTGGAGGTGTCTGCTCTGCAGGATCAGCATCCAGAGTAATTGCTTGCAGATCATGCTCCTGGTGAATCTGACGCACTTGCACACACTGGCTAACAGCACCCCGTTTCAGCAATCCTTGCAGCTTACGGACAGAGATTGGACGGCAGGAAGGATTATCTTGAATGCCATTGAGAGTGATGCGGCGCCCTTTGTGCGTGAATTTCATACGACGATGACGCCAATGTACCCACATCGGGCTATGGTCTTCGAACCGCTCTTGCCCTCCCCTTTCACTTCCATAGTGGTCTTCTTTGGCCGGCCCACTCATTTCACTCTCAAGCTCTCTGAGAAGAGAGAATCCGATTCAAGATGTTTCGAATTCAGCCTTTCCTTCATGTTCGTGCTTTAAGTCAGTTCGTACTTTTCAGTATCTAAGAGAATGACTGAACTCGCGTTGAAAGCTACTAAACAACGGCTGACAGAGACTCATAAGAGGGAGAGCGGTAGCAAAAATGAGATCTTTCGTCTAGACAGAAGAGAGATCCTTTCCTTCCTTTCTATAGGAAATGACTGATGTTGCTAAGTCACCTTCCGCTGCTCTTGCGTCATCCCTTTTCCAATTCTTTTTGTATGGCTCGGTTGCATCCGATTGATCGATCCCTAGTCACTGATTACATGCATGAGTTCTTTGATTCACTACTGACTTCTTCTGTGGAGCCGAGTTCGCCGACTGAGACTACTTGAAAAGCATTTTCGACCAACCGATCTCACGACGATGAGTCACCCACATACTTAACAAAAAATGCAAATAGAAGAGCAAGTAAATCAAGCTCAATTACAACTCACTCTGATCAAATAGCACTCAGGTATAGGATTTCCAGCGGAAAGGTAGCCTTGCTCGCTTCTTTACCCTTGTACGCACAAATCTAGCTCATAGCAGCACTTTCGAGTTCGGTTACTTAAGTACAGAGATTGGAACAACTTAGCACGGGAAGTCCCATATCTTGTCTTAGCCTCGCCTCACCTATTTCCTCATAACGAGATCAGAATGAAATAGAATGGAATCTCAAGTCTTAGCTAGATCAGGGCTACCATGTTCCCTCAGACGAAAAAGAAAAGAATACTAGACCTGTTGGACTCGCAAAGTAGGATCAGGCTTTTTCTACTAGAAACAGAGGAGAGCGAAAACTAAGTCAAAGGGGGGAGAGCTGTTTATGAGCATTTTAAGGCCGGTTGACAACATCCAATGTCTCCCACGAGGGTGCCTGAAACTCCAGTTTTTCTAGGCAGAGGTAGGTATATATATATATTTAACACATTTTAGTTTGTAGGAAGATTCCCCGCTCTGAAATTTTTTCTATTTGGAGCTTCTTCCAAAGAGGTTGGGATTCTAGTTTCAATTGGATGTGTCCCGGTAAGATCGTTAACGACTGATATACTGCCTGAGACAGGGCATGCTCTCCCCTCTGCGTATCGAGAGAAAGAAACAACTTCCTGATTCCAGTTTATTTCATTTATACCTACGATATCCATGCTAAAGATGCAAACTTTTGCAGTTCATATCAGCCTGAATGAGGAAGTAGAGTCAGTTTCGTCCATAAACTGGGCCGAAGATCTGACAGAGGTTGACTTGCTGGCTTGTGAGTTGCCAGCTCCGTAGTTGATTGCTAACCAGAGGATAGTGACAGCCAATATTCCTATTCCTGCTTGTGTGCTTGTTTGCTATTCTTCCTGTTCCTGTTACGAGACGACCTCGGCTCAAGCTGACCCCACACCGAAAGTCGTCAAGCAGTCTTGGGCTCCATCAATCAGTGAGGAGGAAACCAAAACCTGTTGGAGTTCCCCGCCATCACCTCGCCTAGATCCGGGGGTTCATACCCTCCTGTAGAAGAGATGTAAGTCGCAAAGGCTACTTGCCTGCCGAGGGGGGAGAACTACCTAGTATCAAATTCACAAAGCAGCACATTTAGTAGTTGACATCTTTCTTTCTCGTTTTCATCGGAAAGGAGAGTTTTCACGTTAAGCAAGAAGAGCTACGAGTTGGAGGGCTATTTCACCGACCGTCACTTCTCCTTTGTATCTGCCGAAGACGCAAGTAGCCCAACGACAGGCTTGTGTGGAGTTGAATGACAACACGCAGAGGTCTTTTGGCGAAACTGGGGGCTCTTTGTCTAAAGGAAGGGCAAAGTCAACAGGCCAATCCCAGTTTCAGAATTGGAAGAAGCAGTAGGAGGTTCACCATCAGAAAGGCATGGGACAACAAACTCTCTTAAAGCTTTCTTCGAATAAGTCTTTCGCTTGACTTGGCTCAACGGCTTTAGTTCAGTAAATGCTTTCGTATGAAGCTTGAGTCAAGTCTAGTCTCATGCAGTGAAGATCGTCAAGCAATCATTGCTCGTCTCTCCGAAACCTATTGATAAGGAACGCGTTCAAGTGTATGGAATAATCAAACCTTTCACGTATTTGTTAACATAGCGTTGGACGATTGATTCCTCTCTTTCTCCATGGCCTGCTTCCCATAACTGGCCTTACTAAAACTTACGAAATGCTAATTTGACCTAAATTTCCGGTTAACTGCTTACTTTCTTTGCTAGCTCACCCGAAACTCTGTCTTCAGGAGGAAAGCTTGCTTGAGTACCTTACTTGAAAACAAACCGCTTGAGCTGTAACCGAAACAGAAAGGTTTGATGAGCCGCTGCTTGCTCTCTAACTGCTCTTACCGCTTCTTCTTCTTGACCTCTGCTCACTGCTGCCAATGCTGTGACTGCCGCCCCTATCTCTAAAGCTGCGGATTACAGCTCCTGATTCAAGCAGTTTTTTTTCTGAAGTATGAGTCTTGTTTGTGACATTCAATTCCAGAATGAACATTCAAAGGAAAAGTAGTATGGGACGCTGCTTGCTATTACTGACTGCGGCTGCCGACCGAAGAACTGAAGATCTTCAATCTATGTTTGAGTGCTCTTGCGAAAGAAAATAATTTCGAATGCAAAAATGACTTCAAAAATAGGATAGGATCGCGGATTCCATATATTTTTATAGAAAGAAAGATACTGTACTCTGCATCTTTACACCGAATCCTTAAAAGCCATTTAATGCCTTCTTGCCTGCCTTCAGTTCATGCCTTCAGGCCGGCCTGCTCTTGCAAAGATGACCAATCATACATAAAAAAATTCAGAGAAGATTCAATTATTATTCATAGATAGACTTGATCATAAACCCACAATTCATCGATCTCAACAAACACACCGCAAAAAATAAGATTACATCGAATAGATCTCCACGAGAGAGGGGGAGAACATTGTATTGAGATCCAAAAAGAGAGAAGAAGCCATCTAGCTACTAACTATGGACCCGTAGGTCTGAAGTAAACTACTCACAATTCATTGGAGGGGCTTGGATGATGATGTAGAAGCCCTCCATGATCGATGCTCCCTCCAGAGGAGCTCCGAAACAGGACCTAAGATGGGATCTCGTGGATACAGAAAGTTGCGGCGGTGGAATTAGGTTTTTGGCTCCGTCCCCGATCGTTTGGGGGTACGTGGATATATATAGGAGGAAGAAGTGCGTCGGTGGAGCTTCGAGGGCCCACGAGGCAGGGGGCGCGCCCTAGGGGGGCCTCCACCCTCGTGACCGCCTCGTGGCTTTCTTGACGGAGGGTCCAAGTCTCCTGGATCTTATCTGATGAGAAAATCACGTTTCCGAAGGTTTCATTCCGTTTGGACTCCGTTTGATATTCCTTTTCTCTGAAACCCTAAAACAGGCAAAAAAACAACAATTCTGGGTTGGGCCTCCGGTTAACAGGTTAGTCCCAAAAAAATATAAAAGTGGATAATAAAGCCCAATAATGTCTAAAACAGTAGATAATATAGCATGGAGCAATCAAAAATTATAGATACGTTGGAGATGTATCAGTTTACATTGAGTATGACTTGAGTGGATCTCTTTTACGATGAATTACAATGTCTACTCAGTCCTTGATCTTTAAAGGTGCTCTGCATTTATGTTTTGCGGTCTCAGAAAGGGCTAGCGAGATACCATCTTGTTATATCATATTATGACTGTTTTGATAAATTGTTGTCATCCGAGATTTATTATTATTGCTCGCTAGTTGATTATGCCATTGATATGAGTAAACATGAGATCTGAGGGTTATTGTGAATGTGGTTAGTTTATAATCTTTGCTGAAAACTTGAATGCTGGCTTTACATATTTACAACAACAAGAGCAAACAGAGTTTGTAAAAGTTTTTCTTTATCACTTTCAGTTTGTCAACTGAATTGCTTGAGGACAAGCAAGGGTTAAGCTTGGGGTTGTTGATACGTCTCCGTCGTACCTACTTTTCCAAACACTTTTGCCCTTGTTTTGGGCTCTAACTTGCATGATTGAATGGAACTATCCCTGATTGACGTTGTTATCAGCAGAATTGCCATGGTGTTATTTATGTGCAGAAACAAAAGTTCTCGGAATGACCTGAAACTTCACGGAACGGCTTTTTGGAAATAATAAAAAAATCCTTGCAGAAGATGAAGACCAGGGGGGCCACACCCTAGCCACGAGGGTGGGGGCGCACCTGTCCCCCTGGGTGCGCCCCTACCTCGTGGGCCCACTGGAGCTCCTCCGACCTCAACTCCAACTCTATATACTTGCTGTCGGGATAAAAAAATTAGAGAGAAGGATTCATCGTGTTTTACGATACGGAGCCGCTGCCAAGCCCTAAAACCTCTCTAGAGGGCTGATCTGGAGTCCGTTCGGGGTTCCGAAGAGGGGAATCCATCGCCATCATCATCATCAACCATCCTCCATCACCAATTTCATGATGCTCACCACCGTGCGTGAGTAATTCAATCGTAGGCTTGCTGGACGGTGATGGGTTGGATGAGATTTATCATGTAATCGAGTTAGTTTTGTTAGGGTTTGATCCCTAGTATTGATACGTCTCCGTCGTATCTACTTTTCCAAACACTTTTGCCCTTGTTTTGGACTCTAACTTGCATGATTTGAATGGAACTAACCCGGACTAACGCTGTTTTAGCAGAATTACCATGGTGTTATTTATGTGCAGAAACAAAAGTTCTCGGAATGACCTGAAACTTCACGGAGCAACTTTTTGGAAAATATAAAAAATACCTGCAAAAGATGAAGGCCAGAGGGCCCACCACCTGTCCATGAGGGTGGGGGCGCGCCTGCCCCCCTAGGGCGCGCCTGCCCCCCTAGGGCGCGCCCCCTACCTCGTGGGCCCCCTGGAGCTCCACCGACTCCAACTCCAACTCTATATATTGTTTTTCGGGGAGAAAAAAATCAGAGATAAGAATTCATCGCGTTTTACGATACGGAGCCGCCGCCAAGCACTAAAACCTCTCTAGAGGGCTGATCTAGAGTCCGTTCGGGGTTCCGGAGAGGGGAATCCGTCGCCATCGTCATCATCAACCATCCTCCATCACCAATTTCATGATGCTCACCGCCGTGCGTGAGTAATTCAATCGTAGGCTTGCTGGATGGTGATGGGTTGGATGAGATTTATCATGTAATCGAGTTAGTTTTGTTAGGGTTTGATCCCTAGTATTGATACGTCTCTGTCGTATCTACTTTTCCAAACACTTTTGCCCTTGTTTTGGACTCTAACTTGCATGATTTGAATGGAACTAACCCGGACTAACGCTGTTTTTAGCAGAATTACCATGGTGTTATTTATGTGCAGAAACAAAAGTTCTCGGAATGACCTGAAACTTCACGGAGCAACTTTTTGGAAAATATAAAAAATACCTGCAAAAGATGAAGGCCAGAGGGCCCACCACCCGTCCATGAGGGTGGGGGCGCGCCTGCCCCCCTAGGGCGCGCCCCCTACCTCGTGGGCCCCCTGGAGCTCCACCGACTCCAACTCCAACTCTATATATTGTGTTTCAGGGAGAAAAAAATCAGAGAGAAGGATTCATCGCGTTTTACGATACGGAGCCGCCGCCAAGCCCTAAAACCTCTCTAGAGGGCTGATCTGGAGTTCGTTCGGGGTTCTGGAGAGGGGAATCCGTCGCCATCGTCATCATCAACCATCCTCCATCACCAATTTCATGATGCTCACCGCCGTGCGTGAGTAATTCAATCGTAGGCTTGCTGGACGGTGATGGGTTGGATGAGATTTATCATGTAATCGAGTTAGTTTTGTTAGGATTTGATCCCTAGTATTGATACGTCTCCGTCGTATCTACTTTTCCAAACACTTTTGCCCTTGTTTTGGACTCTAACTTGCATGATTTGAATGGAACTAACCCGGACTAACGCTGTTTTTAGCAGAATTACCATGGTGTTATTTATGTGCAGAAACAAAAGTTCTCGGAATGACCTGAAACTTCACGGAGCAACTTTTTGGAAAATATAAAAAATACCTGCAAAAGATGAAGGCCAGAGGGCCCACCACCTGTCCATGAGGGTGGGGGCGCGCCTGCCCCCCTAGGGCGCGCCCCCTACCTCGTGGGCCCCCTGGAGCTCCACCGACTCCAACTCCAACTCTATATATTGTTTTTCGGGGAGAAAAAAATCAGAGAGAAGAATTCATCGCGTTTTACGATACGGAGCCGCCGCCAAGCCCTAAAACCTCTCTAGAGGGCTGATCTGGAGTCCGTTCGGGGTTCCGGAGAGGGGAATCCGTCGCCATCGTCATCATCAACCATCCTCCATCACCAATTTCATGATGCTCACTGCCGTGCGTGAGTAATTCAATCGTAGGCTTGCTGGCCGGTGATGGGTTGGATGAGATTTATCATGTAATCGAGTTAGTTTTGTTAGGGTTTGATCCCTAGTATTGATACGTCTCCGTCGTATCTACTTTTCCAAACACTTTTGCCCTTGTTTTGGACTCTAACTTGCATGATTTGAATGGAACTAACCCGGACTAACGCTGTTTTTAGCAGAATTACCATGGTGTTATTTATGTGCAGAAACAAAAGTTCTCGGAATGACCTGAAACTTCACGGAGCAACTTTTTGGAAAATATAAAAAATACCTGCAAAAGATGAAGGCCAGAGGGCCCACCACCTGTCCATGAGGGTGGGGGCGCGCCTGCCCCCCTAGGGCGCGCCCCCTACCTCGTGGGCCCCCTGGAGCTCCACCGACTCCAACTCCAACTCTATATATTGTGTTTCGGGGAGAAAAAAATCAGAGAGAAGAATTCATCACGTTTTACGATACGGAGCTGCCGCCAAGCCCTAAAACCTCTCGGGAGGGCTGATCTGGAGTCTGTTCGGGGCTCCGGAGAGGGGAATCCATCGCCATCGTCATCATCAACCATGCTCCATCACCAATTTCATGATGCTCACCGCCGTGCATGAGTAATTCCATTGTAGGCTTGCTGGACGGTGATGGGTTGGATGGGATCTATCATGTAATCGAGTTAGTTTTGTTAGGGTTTGGTCCCTAGTATCCACTATGTTCTGAGATTGATGTTGCTATGACTTTGCTATGCTTAATGCTTGTCACTTGGGCCCGAGTGCCATGATTTCAGATCTGAACCTATTATGTTTTCATCAATATACGAGAGTTCTTGATCCTATCTTGTAAGTCTATAGTCACCTATTTTGTGTTATGATCCGTTAACCCCGAAGTGACAACAATCGGGATACTTACCGGTGATGACCGTAGTTTGAGGAGTTCATGTATTCACTATGTATTAATGCTTTGTTCCGGTACTCTATTAAAAGGAGGCCTTAATATCCCTTAGTTTCCGTAAGGACCCCGCTGCAACGGGAGGGTAGGACAAAAGATGTCATGCAAGTTCTTTTGCATAAGCACGTATGACTATATTCGGAATACATGCCTACATCACATTTATGAACTAGAGCTAGTTCCGTGTCACCCTAGGTTATGATCGTTACATGATGGACCGCATCGGGCATAATTCTCCATCACTGATCCATTGCCTACGAGCTTTCAATATATTGTTCTCCGCCTTTTTACTTTTCCGTTGCTTTTGCTATCATCACTACAAAATATCAAAAACATTACTTTTACTACTGTTACCTTTTGCTATCGTTACCACTACTATCATATTACTTTGCTACTAAACACTTTGCTGCAGATATTTAGTTTCCAGGTGTGGTTGAATTGACAACTCAGCTGCTAATACTTGAGAATATTCTTTGGTTCCCCTTGGGTCGAATCAATAAATTTGGGTTGAATACTTTGCCCTCAAAAACTGTTGCGATCCCCTATACTTGTGGGTTATCAAGACTATTTTCTGGCGCTGTTGCCGGGGAGCATAGCTCTATTCTTTGAGTCACTTGGGATTTATATCTTCTTATCATTATGAAGAACTTGAAAGATCCAAGAACCAAGATTTATCCCTCAACTATGAGGGGAGGTAAGGAACTGCCATCTAGCTCTACACTTGATTCACCTTTTGTTTTGAGTAAGCTTGCAACACCTAAACCTGCTTCTGGTATTCGTTCTGATATGTCGCATGTTATTGATGATGCCACTTCTGCTATACATGATACTTATGATGAAACTAATTCTATGCTTGATACTACTATGCCACTTAGTGAATTTCTTGATGAACAACTTGCTAGGGCTAGAGAGATTGAAAATATTGAATCTGATAATACTGATGAAAGTGATGATGAAGACTTGCCTGTTATTCCTAAGGGTTATGTTTTTGATAAAGAAGCTTCTTTAGCTATTTTTAGCTTGCAAAGATAGATACGAACTCAAGAGGTTATTAGCTAAATGGAATCAGCAATCTCTAAATGCTAGAATGAAACCTGACCCTGCTTTTGCTACTTCACATATCTTTGTTACTGATAAGGATTATGAATTCTCTGTTGATCCTGATATAATTACTTTGGTTGAATCCGATCCTTTTCATGGCTATGAATCTGAAACTGTTGTGGCACATCTTACTAAATTGAATAATATAGCCACCATGTT
Source organism: Triticum aestivum (assembly GCF_018294505.1). Lineage (NCBI taxonomy): Eukaryota > Viridiplantae > Streptophyta > Magnoliopsida > Poales > Poaceae > Triticum > Triticum aestivum. The sequence continues at coordinate 681,420,787 of NC_057800.1, read as the reverse complement.
TACTAATGATGAGAGAACTCGTTACTTTTATATCCTTAAAATATTTCTGTTCTCATTAAAGGGTGATGCTAAGATATGGTTTAATTCTCTTGATCCTGGTTGTGTGCGTAGTCCCCAGGATATTATTTATTACTTCTCTCCTAAATATTTCCCTGCTCATAAGAAACAAGCTGCTTTAAGGGATATATATATATATATATAATTTTGTGCAAATTGAAGAAGATAGTCTCCCACAAGCTTGGGGGAGGCTTCTCCAATTACTTAATGCTTTGCCTGATCATCCTCTTAAGAAAAATGAAATACTTGATATCTTTTATAATGGACTAACCGATGCCTCCAGAGATTACCTGGATAGTTGTGTTGGTTCTGTTTTCACGGAAAGAACACCAGATGAAGCTGAAATTCTATTGAATAATATGTTGACAAATGAAAATAATTGGACACCTCCGGAGCCAATTCCTGAGCCTATTCCTAAACCAACTCTGAAGAAGAGGGGTATTCTATTTCTCAGTCCCGAAGATATGGAAGAGGCAAAGATATCTATGAAATAAAAAGGTATTAAAGCTGAAGATGTTAAGAATTTACCTCCTATTGAAGAAATACATGGTCTTATTTTACCGCCTGTTGAAGAAACATATGATCTTAATCCTTCACGTATTGAAGAAACTCATGGTCTTGATAACCCAACACAGGTAATAAAGGTAAATTCTCTCTATAGATATGATAAAGCTGAAATCTCATTTACTAAGTTTGCTAGCCCATGCTTAGATGAGTTAGATAAATTTATGGCTAAGCAAGAAGATTTTAATGCTTATTTTGGTAGACAATTGAAATACAATTCAAATATGCTCGAACACTTGGGTGATTATATGGCTAATGTCAAAGGTGAACTTAAACTTATTAGTAAACATGCTTCTATGGTTACCACTCAAGTAGAACAAGTACTTAAAGCTCAAAATGATTTGCTGAATGAATTGAATAGTAAGAATAATGATAATGCTGTTAGAGTTATGACTAGAGGTGGTAAAATGACTTAGGAACCTTTGTATCCTGAAGGCCATCCTAAAAGAATTGAACAAGACTCTCAGAGAAATAATATAGATGCACCTAGTCCTTGTAAAAGGAAGAAAAAGGAAAATGATAGGACTTTGCATGCTTCTAGTGATCCTATTGTTGAAACACCTGAGAACCCTAATGATATTTCTATTTCTGATGCTGAAACACAATCTGGTAATGAACCTGAAACTAGTGATAATGTTAATGATAATGTTCATGATGATGCTCAACCTAGTAATGATAATGATATAGAAAATGAACCTGTTGTTGATCTTGATAACCCACAATCAAAGAATCAACGTTATGATAAGAAAGTCTTTGTTGCTAGGAAACACGGTAAGGAAAGAGAGCCATGGGTTCAGAAACCCATGCCTTTTCCTCCCAAACCATCCAAGAAAAAGGATGATGAGGATTTTGAGCGCTTTGCTGAAATGATTAGACCTATCTTTTTGCGTATGCGATTAACTAATATGCTCAAAATGAATCCTTATGCTAAGTATATGAAAGATATTGTTACAAATAAGAGAAAGATACTGCAAGCTAAAATTTCCACCATGCTTGCTAAATATACTTTTAAGGGTGGAATACCAAAGAAACTTGGAGATCCCAGTGTACCAACTATACCATGCTCCATTAAAAGAAACTATGTTAAAACTGCTTTATGTGATCTTGGAGCCAGTGTTAGTGTTATGCCTCTCTCTTTATATCGTAGACTTGATTTGAATAAGTTGACACCTACTGAAATATCTTTGCAAATGGCTGATAGATCAACTGCTATACCTGTCGGTATTTGTGAGGATGCGCCTGTTGTAGTTGCAAACGTTACTATTTTAACGGACTTTGTTATTCTTGATATTCCCGAGGACGATAGTATGTCTATTATTCTTGGAAGACCCTTTTTGAATACTGCAGGGGCTGTTATTGATTGCACTAAAGGCAATGTCACTTTTCATTTTAATGGTAATGAGCATATGGTACACTTTCCGAGGAAACAACCTCAAGTTCATAGTATCAACTCTATTGAAAAAATTCCATCGATTATACTTGGAGGTTTTGAATTTCCTCTTCCTACTGTCAAGAAGAAATATGATATTCTTATTATTGGGGATGTGCATATCCCTGTTGAGGTAACATAGTGTTATTCGAAATTTCTCCGGTTCCATGTTATTCGGAATGAGTTCGTTAACAAGACTTGATCAACCTTGTTAGTGGATTCCTTTTGATGATCATGAGATGGATGAAACTAGAAGGCACAACCTTCTGTACCCCACTTTACTTTCTATTATTTATATTAAATAAAATAAAAATAGTATTTTTTGTCTGTTATCTGATTATCTGTGCAATATAAAAATACCCCAAAAATAAAAGTTCTCCAAATGCCCTGAAATTTAAATATGATTTTTTCTGGAATATTTGAGAAATATTTGGCACTAAGAACACAGCAGGGGGTCACCCACCTGCCCACGAGAGTGGAGAGCGCACCCTACCCCCTGGGCGCGCCCCCTGCCTTGTGGGCCCACGGTGGCCCTCCTCCACTTATCCTTTCACCCACACACTCCTTATTCCTCCCACAAACACGAATATCCAGCTCAAGCATGAGTTCTAGCTCATTTTGCTGCCATTTTCGATCTCCTTGCTCAAAGCACCTCTCACAAAACTGCTTGGGGAGATTGTTCCTTGGTATGTGACTCCTCCATTGGTCCAATTAGTTTTTGTTCTAGTGCTTTATTCATTGCAAATTTGTGCTGCCTAGGTGACCATGTTCTTGAGCTTGCATGTCAAATTTATATGGTTCCAAGTAGTTTTGATGCATGATATAGGCTCTAGGCACTTGTAGGAGTAGTTGCTATCAATATTATTGAGTTTGGTTTACTTTTATTTTGAAGTTACTAAAAAAATTCAGAAATTTTTCAGAGGAAGAAATATGCTTAGGAAAATGTTCCAGGGTGGTTCTTCAAGGAAGCAAGGACCCGGGCTTGCAATGCGTGATGCTGATGATGAGCCACCAAGAGACGCTCTAGTGCGTCCTTGTGAATGGCCTTCCGAGAACTTTATGGATCGAGCGGGAATCAAGGAAGAATTTAACACATATTTGTGTAATGCTGATCTTGTGAGCTTCGAGGAAGAGAAGTGCAGCCAGTATCACAATCTCACTACTTCCTTTGTGAGGAGGTTTGAATTTTCATCTTCACGTAATTCTCCAACTGTCCTGTTTGATCTTTATGAAAATTCTTACACTATGGACTTAGAGGATTTTACCACTGCTTGCAAACTTCCACAATGGGTTAGTATAAGGGATCCTCGCAAATCTGAATTTAGAGATTTTCTTGCTAGCATAACTGTGGGAGAATCTAGAGATATAACACAAGCCACCTTAGGGAGCATTCACTTTCCTGCTATACATTATTTTGCTCTCTTCATAGGTAGATGCATTAATGGTAAAGATGAGGCATGTCACATGTGTGTCCCTGACCTGAGTATTCTTAGGAGTGCTGTGTTAGGAGATAAATCTTATAATTTGGGAGCCATTGTTGCACATAGGTTGCATCTTAATAGATTTAATAGAGATTTCTTTGGAGGAATTTATGCGACCCTCATAGCTAATTTTCTTGGTATAGCCATACGCGAAGATGATATTGAATTACCCCCTGCTTACCTAGACTTTAATGCTATGGTTCACCACCAGTTTATCGAGAGGAATGAATCACCTCTCCAGTATCGACTAATCTTTGACAGATGCCGTGTTGTCCATATTACTCTCCCTGCTCCTGCCTTCTTTGATCATCAGGCAAAAGGAAGATATGTTATTACCAGAGAGGAGGCAGATGAGTACGAGAGGAGAGCTGAAGCCGCTCGTCGCCACGCTGCAGCGCAGGAGGCATAGCCACTGCATCTCAGTACGACCCCAACTACTATTATGGATATCCACCAGGCCAACCGTGACCATAGACCAACTTAGGCCAAAAGCCTAAGCTTGGGGGAGTTTGTATTTCCCACCAACATTACATTTATGTTCACACACTCATTGCTAGATGTCGGTGCTCATACTTTTTCATTGTATCATCCATGCTAGTTTACTTTCCTTTTTATGCTTTCTTTTTATGTGTTTACTAAACCTTAAGAAAAACCAAAAAAATTAGTTGTAGCTTTTAATTAGTTTACTTTCCATGCTTGTAGTAGTAATTAAAAAGAAAAATCAAAAAGATTTCCTGTTCTTCTTTTACTTGTTGGGAGCTCTCCCGTGTGTTTTATTTCTTTTCTTTTCTTTGGGGGTCGATAGGAGAAGACCATGATTAAATTGTTGAAGTGGCTCTTATATACATTATTTTTGATCTGACAAAAGAGCCCATATTGTCTTGTCTTAGCCTGTTTATTGAATGCTTGCAGATTCCAGTTTAGTCCAATCCACGTGCACTATTATTATTATTCACATCGTTCGGTCGTGCAAGTGAAAGGCAATAATGATGATTATATGACGAACTTATTGAGATGAGAAAAGCTGGTATGAACTCGACCTCTTTTTTTATAAATATGATTAGTTCATCGTTCCTGATTTAGCCTATTATGAATAAACATGTTTGCAATGAAAACTAGAGATCATAGTTCTTGGGCCATGCTTGATTAGCTAGGAGCTTATAATGGTTTACCTTGCATGCCAGCATGTTATTAAAATGGTTGTGATGTGGTATGATAGGGTGGTATCCTCCTCTGAATGATTTAAGTGACTTGACTTGGCACATGTTCACGCATGTAGTTGAAACAAAATCAACATAGCCTTCATGATATTTATGTTCATGGTGGATTATATCCTACTCATGCTTGCATTTGGTGTTGATTAATTTTAATGCATGTTCATGACTGTTGTCGCTCTCTAGCTGGTCGCTTCCCAGTCTTTTGCTAGCCTTCACCTGTACTAAGCGGGAATACTGCTTGTGCATCCAATCCCTTAAACCCCAAAGTTATTCCACATGAGTCCACTATACCTACCTATATACGGTATCTACCTGCCGTTCCAAGTAAGTTCGTATGTGCCAAACTCTAAACCTTCAAATAAATATCCTGTTTTGTATGCTCGAATAGCTCATGTATCAACTAGGGCTGTCCGTATCTTCCATGTTAGGCGGGTTATTCTCAAGAGGAGTGGACTCCGCTCCTCACTCACGAGAAAGTGGCTGGTCACCGGGATGCCCAGTCCCATGCTTTATGCAAACTAAATCAAAATAATTGCAAACAAAACTCCCCCTGGGACTCTTGTTAGTTGGAGGCACTCGTTGTTTCGAGCAAGCCATAGATTGATGCTTGTTGGTGGAAGGGGGAGTATAAACTTTACCATTCTGTTTGGGAACCGCCTATAATGTGTGTAGCATGGAAGATATCGCCATATCTTGGTTGTTATGTTGACAATGAAAGTATACCGCTCAAAATATTATTCACCTCTATTTCAAAACCGAGCTCTGGCACATCTACAAATCCCTGCTTCCCTCTGCAAAGGGCCTATCTATTTAATTTTATGCTAAGGCATCATCCTCTTATTAAAAAGCACCAGTTTGGAGAGCACCGTTGTCATTTGCATCCATTACTGTTAGTTTACATTGAGTATGACTTGACTGGATCTCTTTTACCATGAATTACAATGTCTAGTCAGTCCTTGGTCTTTAAAGGTACTGTGCATTCATGTTTTGCAGATTCAGAAAGGGCTAGCGAGATACCATCTTGTTATATCATATTATGATTGTTTTGAGAAAGTGTTGTCATCCGAGATTTATCATTATTGCTCGCTAGTTGATTATGCCATTGATATGAGTAAACTTGAGACCTAAGCGTTATTGTGAATGTGGTTAGTTATAATCTTTACTGAAAACTTGAATGATGGCTTTACATATTTACAACAACAAGAGCAAACAGAGTTTGTAAAAGTTTTTCTTTATCACTTTCAGTTTATCAACTGAATTGTTTGAGGACAAGCAAAGGTTTAAGCTTGGGGGAGTTGATACGTCTCCGTCGTATCTACTTTTCCAAACACTTTTGCCCTTGTTTTGGACTCTAACTTGCATGATTTGAATGGAACTAACCCGGACTGACGTTGTTTTCAGCAGAATTACCATGGTGTTATTTATGTGTAGAAAAAAATTTCTCGGAATGACCTGAAACTTCACGGAGCAACTTTTTGGAAAATATAAAAAATACCTGCAAAAGATGAAGGCCAAAGGGCCCACCACTTGTCCACGAGGGTGGGGGCGCGCCTGCTGAAGGAAATATGCCCTAGAGGCAATAATAATGTTATTATTTTATTTCCTTATATCATGATAAATGTTTATTATTCATGCTAGAATTGTATTATCCGAAAACATAATACTTGTGTGAATACATAGACAAACTAAACGTCACTAGTATGCCTCTACTTGACTAGCTCATTAATCAAAGATGGTTATGTTTCCTAACCATAGACATGTGTTATCATTTGATTAACGGGATCACATTATTAGGAGAATGATGTGATTGACATGACCCATTCCATTAGCTTAGCACCCGATCGTTTAGTATGTTGCTATTGCTTTCTTCATAACTTATACATGTTCCTATGACTATGAGATTATGCAACTCCCGTTTGCCGGAGGAACACTTTGTGTGCTACCAAACGTCACAACGTAACTGGGTGATTATAAAGGTGCTCTACAGGTGTCTCCAAAGGTACATGTTGGGTTGGCATATTTCGAGATTAGGATTTGTCACTCCAATTGTCGGAGAGGTATCTCTGGGCCCTCTCGGTAATGCACATCACCTAAGCCTTGCAAGCAATGCAACTAATGAGTTAGTTGCGAGATGATGTATTACGAACGAGTAAAGAGACTTGCCGGCAACGAGATTGAACTAGGTATTGAGATACCGACGATCGAATCTCGGGCAAGTAACATACCGATGACAAAGGGAACAACGTATGTTGTTATGCGGTCTGACCGATAAAAGATCTTCGTAGAATATGTGGGAGCCAATATGAGCATCCAGGTTCCGCTATTGGTTATTGACCGGAGACGTGTCTCGGTCATGTCTACATTGTTCTCGAACCCGTAGGGTCCGCACGCTTAAGGTTTCGATGACAGTTATATTATGAGTTTATTAGTTTTGATGTACCGAAGTTAGTTCGAAGTCCCGGATGTGATCACGGACATAACGAGGAGTCTCGAAATGGTCGAGACATAAAGATTGATATATTGGACGGCTATATTCGGACACCGGAAGTGTTCCGGGGAAGTTTCGGATAAAACCGGAGTACCGGGGGGTTACCGGAACCCCCCGGGGGGTTAATGGGCCTCATGGGCCTAAAGTGGAGAAGAGGAGGGGCAGCCAGGGCAGGCCGCGCGCCCCCTCTCCCCCTAGTCCGAATTGGACAAGGAGGGAGGGGCGGCGCCCCCCCTTTCCTTCCTCTCCTCTCTCCCTTCCTTCCCCCTCTCCTACTTGGACAAGGAAAAGGAGGGAGTCCTACTCCCGGTAGGAGTAGGACTCCTCCCTGGCGCGCCTCATCATGGCCGGCCGCCCCTCCCCCTTGCTCCTTTATATACGGGGGCAAGGGGCACCTCTAGACACAACAATTGATCCTTGAGATCTCTTAGCCGTGTGCGGTGCCCCTCTCCACCATAATCCTCGATAATATTGTAGCAGTGCTTAGGCGAAGCCCTACGATGGTAGAACATCAAGATCGTCACCACGCCGTCGTGCTGACGGAACTCTTCCCCAACACTTTGCTGGATCGGAGTCCGGGGATCGTCATTGAGCTGAACGTGTGCTAGAACTCGGAGGTGTCGTAGTTTCGGTGCTTGATCGGTCGGGCCGTGAAGACGTACGACTACATCAACCGCGTTGTTATAACGCTTTCGCTTTCGGCCTACGAGGGTACATGGACAACACTCTCCCCTCTCGTTTCTATGCATCACCATGATCTTGCTTGTGCGTAGGAAATTTTTTGAAATTACTACGTTCCCCAACAGTGGCATCCGAGCCTAGGTTTTATGTGTTGATGTTATATGCACGAGTAGAACACAAGTGAGTTGTGGGCGATATAAGTCATACTGCTTACCAGCATGTCATACTTTGGTTTGGCGGTATTGTTGGATGAAGCGGCCCGGACCGACATTACGCGTACGCTTACGCGAGACTGGTTCTACCGACGTGCTTTGCACACAGGTGGCTGGCGGGTGTCAGTTTCTCCAACTTTAGTTGAACCGAGTGTGGCTACGCCCGGTCCTTGCGAAGGTTAAAACAGCACCAACTTGACAAACTATCGTTGTGGTTTTGATACGTAGGTAAGATTGGTTCTTGCTTAAGCCCGTAGCAGCCACGTAAAACTTGCAACAAACAAAGTAGAGGACGTCTAACTTGTTTTTGCAGGGCATGTTGTGATGTGATATGGTCAAGACATGATGCTAAATTTTATTGTATGAGATGATCATGTTTTGTAACCGAGTTATCGGCAACTAGCAGGAGCCATATGGTGGTCGCTTTATTGTATGCAATGCAATCGCGCTGTAATGCTTTACTTTATCACTAAGCGGTAGCGATAGTCGTGGAAGCATAAGATTGGCGAGATGACAACGATGCTACGATGGAGATCAAGGTGTCACGCCGGTGACGATGTTGATCATGACGGTACTTCGGAGATGGAGATCACAAGTACAAGAAGATGATGCCCATATCACATCACTTATATTGATTGCATGTGATGTTTATCTTTTATGCATCTTATCTTGCTTTGATTGACGGTAGCATTATAAGATGATCTCTCACTAATTATCAAGAAGTGTTCTCCCTGAGTATGCACCATTGCCAAAGTTCGTCGTGCCCAGACACCACGTGATGATCGGGTGTGATAAGCTCTACGTCCATCTACAACGGGTGCAAGCCAGTTTTTGCACACGCAGAATACTCAGGTTAAACTTGACGAGCCTAGCATATGCAGATATGGCCTCGGAACACTGAGACCGAAAGGTCGAGCGTGAATCATATAGTAGATATGATCAACATAGCAATGTTCATCATTGAAAACTACTCAATTTCACGTGATGATCGGTTATGGTTTAGTTGATTTGGATCACGTAATCACTTCGAAGATTAGAGGGATGTCTTTCTAAGTGGGAGTTCTTAAGTAATATGATTAATTGAACTTAAATTTATCATGAACTTAGTACCTGATAGTATCTTGCTTGTTTATGTTTGATTGTAGATAGATGGCCCGTGCTGTTGTTCCGTTGAATTTTAATGCGTTCCTTGAGAAAGCAAAGTTGAAAGATGATGGTAGCAATTACACGGACTGGGTCCGTAACTTGAGGATTATCCTCATTGCTGCACAGAAGAATTACGTCCTGGAAGCACCGCTGGGTGCCAGGCCTGCTGCTGGAGCAACACCAGATGTTATGAACGTCTGGCAGAGCAAAGCTGATGACTACTCGATAGTTCAGTGTGCCATGCTTTACGGCTTAGAATCGGGACTTCAACGACGTTTTGAACGTCATGGAGCATATGAGATGTTCCAGGAGTTGAAGTTAATATTTCAAGCAAATGCCCGGATTGAGAGATATGAAGTCTCCAATAAGTTCTATAGCTGCAAGATGGAGGAGAACAGTTCTGTCAGTGAGCATATACTCAAAATGTCTGGGTATAATAATCACTTGATTCAATTGGGAGTTAATCTTCCAGATGATTGCGTCATTGACAGAATTCTCCAATCACTGCCACCTAGCTACAAGAGCTTCGTGATGAACTATAATATGCAAGGGATGAATAAGACTATTCCCGAGCTCTTCGCAATGCTGAAAGCTGCGGAGGTAGAAATCAAGAAGGAGCATCAAGTGTTGATGGTCAACAAGACCACTGGTTTCAAGAAAAAGGGCAAAGGGAAGAAGAAGGGGAACTTCAAGAAGAACAGCAAGCAAGTTGCTGCTCAAGAGAAGAAACCCAAATCTGGACCTAAGCCTGAAACTGAGTGCTTCTACTGCAAGCAGACTGGTCACTGGAAGCGGAACTGCCCGAAGTATTTGGCGGATAAGAAGGATGGCAAGGTGAACAAAGGTATATGTGATATACATGTTATTGATGTGTACCTTACTAGAGCTCGCAGTAGCACCTGGGTATTTGATACTGGTTCTGTTGCTAATATTTGCAACTCGAAACAGGGACTACGGATTAAGCGAACACTGGCGAAGGACGAGGTGACGATGCGCGTGGGAAATGGTTCCAAAGTCGATGTGATCGCGGTCGGCACGCTACCTCTACATCTACCATCGGGATTAGTATTAGACCTAAATAATTGTTATTTGGTGCCAGCGTTGAGCATGAACATTATATCTGGATCTTGTTTAATGCGAGACGGTTATTCATTTAAATCAGAGAATAATGGTTGTTCTATTTATATGAGTAATATCTTTTATGGTCATGCACCCTTGAAGAATGGTCTATTTTTGATGAATCTCGATAGTAGTGATACACATATTCATAATGTTGAAACCAAAAGATGTAGAGTTGATAATGATAGTGCAACTTATTTGTGGCACTGCCGTTTAGGTCATATCGGTATAAAACGCATGAAGAAACTCCATACTGATGGACTTTTGGAATCACTTGATTATGAATCACTTGGTACTTGCGAACCGTGCCTCATGGGCAAGATGACTAAAACACCATTCTCCGGTACTATGGAGAGAGCAACAGATTTGTTGGAAATCATACATACAGATGTATGTGGTCCAATGAATGTTGAAGCTCGTGGCGGATATCGTTATTTTCTCACCTTCACAGATGATTTAAGCAGATATGGGTATATCTACTTAATGAAACATAAGTCTGAAACATTTGAAAAGTTCAAAGAATTTCAGAGTGAAGTTGAAAATCATCGTAACAAGAAAATAAAGTTTCTACGATCTGATCGTGGAGGAGAATATTTGAGTTACGAGTTTGGTCTACATTTGAAACAATGCGGAATAGTTTCGCAACTCACGCCACCCGGAACACCACAGCGTAATGGTGTGTCCGAATGTCGTAATCGTACTTTACTTGATATGGTGCGATCTATGATGTCTCTTACAGATTTACCGCTATCATTTTGGGGTTATGCTTTAGAGACGGCCGCATTCACGTTAAATAGGGCACCATCAAAATCCGTTGAGACGACGCCTTATGAACTGTGGTTTGGCAAGAAACCAAAGTTGTCGTTTCTGAAAGTTTGGGGCTGCGATGCTTATGTGAAAAAACTTCAACCTGATAAGCTCGAACCCAAATCGGAGAAATGTGTCTTCATAGGATACCCAAAGGAAACTGTTGGGTACACCTTCTATCACAGATCCGAAGGCAAGACATTTGTCGCTAAGAATGGATCCTTTCTAGAGAAGGAGTTTCTCTCGAAAGAAGTGAGTGGGAGGAAAGTAGAACTTGATGAGGTAACTGTACCTGCTCCCTTATTGGAAAGTAGTACATCGCAGAAACCGGTTTCTGTGACACCTACACCAATTAGTGAGGAAGCTAATGATAATGATCATGAAACTTCAGAACAAGTTACTACCGAACCTCGTAGATCAACCAGAGTAAGATCCGCACCAGAGTGGTACGGTAATCCTGTTCTGGAAGTCATGCTACTAGATCATGATGAACCTACGAACTATGAAGAAGCGATGGTGAGCCCAGATTCCGCAAAATGGCTTGAAGCCATGAAATCTGAGATGGGATCCATGTATGAGAACAAAGTGTGGACTTTGGTTGACTTGCCCAATGATCGGCAAGCAATTGAGAATAAATGGATCTTCAAGAAGAAGACTGACGCTGACGGTAATATTACTGTCTACAAAGCTCGACTTGTCGCAAAAGGTTTTCGACAAGTTCAAGGGATTGACTACGATGAGACCTTCTCACCCGTAGCGATGCTTAAGTATGTCCGAATCATGTTAGCAATTGCCGCATTTTATGATTATGAAATTTGGCAGATGGATGTCAAAACTGCATTCCTGAATGGATTTCTGGAAGAAGAGTTGTATATGATGCAGCCGGAAGGTTTTGTCGATCCAAAGGGAGCTAACAAAGTGTGCAAGCTCCAGCGATCCATTTATGGACTGGTGCAAGCCTCTCGGAGTTGGAATAAACGCTTTGATAGTGTGATCAAAGCATTTGGTTTTGTACAGACTTTTGGAGAAGCCTGTATTTACAAGAAAGTGAGTGGGAGCTCTGTAGCATTTCTGATATTATATGTAGATGACATATTACTAATCGGAAATGATATAGAATTTCTGGATAGCATAAAGGGATACTTGAATAAGAGTTTTTCAATGAAAGACCTCGGTGAAGCTGCTTACATATTGGGCATTAAGATCTATCGAGATAGATCAAGACGCTTAATTGGACTTTCACAAAGCACATACCTTGACAAAGTTTTGAAGAAGTTCAAAATGGATCAAGCAAAGAAAGGATTCTTGCCTGTGTTACAAGGTGTGAAATTGAGTAAGACTCAATGCCCGACCAATGCAGAAGATAGAGAGAAAATGAAAGATGTTCCCTATGCTTCAGCCATAGGCTCTATCATGTATGCAATGCTGTGTACCAGACCTGATGTGTGTCTTGCTATAAGTCTAGCAGGGAGGTACCAAAGTAATCCAGGAGTGGATCACTGGACAGCGGTCAAGAACATCCTGAAATACCTGAAAAGGACTAAGGATATGTTTCTCGTATATGGAGGTGACAAAGAGCTCATCGTAAATGGTTACGTTGATGCAAGCTTTGACACTGATCCGGACGATTCTAAATCGCAAACCGGATACGTGTTTACATTAAACGGTGGAGCTGTCAGTTGGTGCAGTTCTAAACAAAGCGTTGTGGCGGGATCTACATGTGAAGCGGAGTACATAGCTGCTTCGGAAGCAGCAAACGAAGGAGTCTGGATGAAGGAGTTCATATCCGATCTAGGTGTCATACCTAGTGCATCGGGTCCAATGAAAATCTTTTGTGACAATACTGGTTTAATTGCCTTGGCAAAGGAATCCAGATTTCACAAGAGAACCAAGCACATCAAGAGACGCTTCAATTCCATCTGAGATCTAGTCCAGGTGGGAGACATAGAGATTTACAAGATACACACGGATCTGAATGTTGCAGACCCGTTGACTAAGCCTCTTCCACGAGCAAAACATGATCAGCACCAAAGCTCCATGGGTGTTAGAATCATTACCGTGTAATCTAGATTATTGTCTCTAGTGCAAGTGCGAGACTGAAGGAAATATGCCCTAGAGGCAATAATAATGTTATTATTTTATTCCTTATATCATGATAAATGTTTATTATTCATGCTAGAATTGTATTATCCGGAAACATAATACTTGTGTGAATACATAGACAAACTAAACGTCACTAGTATGCCTCTACTTGACTAGCTCATTAATCAAAGATGGTTATGTTTCCTAACCATAGACATGTGTTGTCATTTGATTAACGGGATCACATTATTAGGAGAATGATGTGATTGACATGACCCATTCCATTAGCTTAGCACTCGATCGTTTAGTATGTTGTTGTTGCTTTCTTCATAACTTATACATGTTCCTATGACTATGAGATTATGCAACTCCCATTTGCCGGAGGAACACTTTGTGTGCTACCAAACGTCAAAACGTAACTGGGTGATTATAAAGGTGCTCTACAGGTGTCTCCAAAGGTACATGTTGGGTTGGCGTATTTCGAGATTAGGATTTGTCACTCCGATTATCGGAGAGGTATCTCTGGGCCCTCTCGGTAATGCACATCACCTAAGCCTTGCAAGCAATGCAACTAATGAGTTAGTTGCGAGATGATGTATTACGGAACGAGTAAAGAGACTTGCCGGCAACGAGATTGAACTAGGTATTGAGATACCAACGATCGAATCTCGGGAAAGTAACATACCGATGACAAAGGGAACAACGTATGTTGTTATGCGGTCTGACCGATAAAAGATCTTCGTAGAATATGTGGGAGCCAATATGAGCATCCAGGTTCCGCTATTGGTTATTGACCGGAGACGTGTCTCGGTCATGTCTACATTGTTCTCGAACCCGTAGGGTCCGCACGCTTAAGGTTTCGATGACAGTTATATTATGAGTTTGTTAGTTTTAATGTACCGAAGTTAGTTTGAAGTCCCGGATGTGATCACGGACATAACGAGGAGTCTCGAAATGGTCGAGACATAAAGATTGATATATTGGACGGCTATATTCGGACACCGGAAGTGTTCCGGGGAAGTTTCGGATAAAACCGGAGTACCGGGGGGTTACCGGAACCCCCCGGGGGGTTAATGGGCCTCATGGGCCTAAAGTGGAGAAGAGGAGGGGCGTCCAGGGCAGGCCGCGCGCCCCCTCTACCCCTAGTCCGAATTGGACAAGGAGGAAGGGGCGGCGCCCCCTTTCCTTCCTCTCCTCTCTCCCTTCCTTCCCCCTCTCCTACTTGGACAAGGAAAAGGAGGGAGTCCTACTCCCGGTAGGAGTAGGACTCCTCCCTGGCGCGCCTCATCATGGCCGGCCGCCCCTCCCCCTTGCTCCTTTATATACGGGGGCAGGGGGGCACCTCTAGACACAACAATTGATCCTTGAGATCTCTTAGCCGTGTGCGGTGCCCCTCTCCACCATAATCCTCGATAATATTGTAGCAGTGCTTAGGCGAAGCCCTGCGACGGTAGAACATCAAGATCGTCACCACGCCGTCGTGCTGACGGAACTCTTCCTCGACACTTTGCTGGATCGGAGTCCGGGGATCGTCATCGAGCTAAACATGTGCTAGAACTCGAAGGTGTCGTAGTTACGGTGCTTGATCGGTCGGGCCGTGAAGACGTACGACTACATCAACCGCGTTGTTATAACGCTTCCGCTTTCGGTCTACGAGGGTACGTGGACAACACTCTCCCCTCTTGTTGCTATGCATCACCATGATCTTGCATGTGCGTAGGAATTTTTTTGAAATTACTACGTTCCCCAACACCTGCCCCCCTAGGGCGCCCCTACCCGTGGGCCCCCTGGAGCTCCTCGACTCCAACTCACTCTACATATTGTTTTTCGGCGAGAAATCAGAGACAAGAATTCATCACGTTTTGACGTACAGAGCCGCCGCCAACCTACCTCGGGAGGCCTGATCTGGAGTCCGTTCGTGGATCCGGAGAGGGGAATCTGTTGCCATCGTCATCACTAAACTCTCCATTACACAATTTCATTGATGCTCACCGCCGTGCTGAGAATTCCATCGTAGGCTTGCGGACGTGATGGTGGATGGGATCTATCATGTAATCGAGTTAGTTTTGTTAGGGTTTGATCCCTAGTATCCACTATGTTCTGAGATTGATGTTGCTATGAGTTTTCTATGCTTAATGCTTGTCACTAGGGCCCGAGTGCCATGATTTCAGATCTGAACCTATTATGTTTTCATCAATATATGAGAGTTCTTGATCCTATCTTGCAAGTCTATAGTCACCTATTTTGTGTTATGATCCGTTAACCCCGAAGTGACAATAATCGGGATACTTACCGGTGATGACCGTAGTTTGAGGAGTTCATGTATTCACTATGTGTTAATGCTTTGTTCCAGTACTCTATTAAAAGGAGGCCTTAATATCCCTTAGTTTTTGTAAGGACCCCGCTGCGACGGGAGGGTAGGACAAAAGATGTCATGCAAGCTCTTTTGCATAAGCACGTATGACTATATTCGGAATACATGCCTACATTACATTGATGAACTGGAGCTAGTTCTATGTCACCCTAGGTTATGACTGTTACATGATGAACCGCATCCGGCATAATTCTCCATCATTGATCCATTGCCTACGAGCTTTTCGTATATTGTTCTCCGCTTATTTGCTTTTCTGTTGCTATTGCTATCATCACTACAAAATACCAAAAACATTACTTTTATTACCGTTACCTTTTGCTATCATATTACTTTGCTACTAAACACTTTACTGCAGATATTAAGTTTCCAGGTGTGGTTGAATTGACAACTCGGCTGCTAATACTTGAGAATATTCTTTGGCTCCCCTTGTGTCGAATCAATAAATTTGGGTTGAATACTTTACCCTCGAAAACTATTGCGATCCCGTATTCTTGTGGGTTATCAAGTATCCACTATGTTCTGAGATTGATGTTGCTATGACTTTGCTATGCTTAATGCTTGTCACTAGGGCCCGAGTGCCATGATTTCAGATCTGAACCTATTATGTTTTCATCGATATATGAGAGTTCTTGATCCTATCTTGCAAGTCTATAGTCACCTACTATGTGTTATGATCTGGCAACCCCGAAGTGACAATAATCGGGACCACTCCCGGTGATGACCGTAGTTTGAGGAGTTCATGTATTCACTATGTGTTAATGCTTTGGTCCGGTACTCTATTAAAAGGAGGCCTTAATATCCCTTAGTTTCCATTAGGACCCTGCTACCACGGGAGGGTAGGACAAAAGATGTCATGCAAGTTCTTTTCCATAAGCACGTATGACTATATTCGGAATACATGCCTACATTACATTGATGAATTGGAGATAGTTCTGTGTCACCCTATGTTATGACTGTTACATGATGAACCGCATCCGACATAATTCTCCATCACTGATCCATTGCCTACGAGCTTCCCATATATTGTTCTTCGCTTATTTACTTTTCCGTTGCTATTGCTATAATCACTACAAAACACCAAAAATATTACTTTTGTTATCATTACCTTTTGCTATCGTTACCACTACTATCATATTACTTGGCTACTAAATACTTTGCTGCAGATATTAAAGTTTCCAGGTGTGGTTGAATTAACAACTCAGCTGCTAATAC
Source organism: Triticum aestivum (assembly GCF_018294505.1). NCBI lineage: Eukaryota > Viridiplantae > Streptophyta > Magnoliopsida > Poales > Poaceae > Triticum > Triticum aestivum. The sequence goes on along the minus strand of NC_057800.1, from coordinate 681,403,918 downwards.
TTGAGAATATTCTTTGGCTCCCCTTGTGTCGAATCAATATAAATTTGGGTTGAATACTCTACCCTCGAAAACTGTTGCGATCCCCTATACTTGTGGGTTATCACATTGATGAAAGTAGATAGAATCAACGGGAGATGCACATAACTAGCTAGCTACTAGTACTGACTTTTAGGTATGTAAATCGCAGCTCCCCCGGCAGTCCTGGAGTTTCTGTGGTGAATAGTTTCCAAACCCTGCGAGACAAAGAAAACAATTACTTGATATCAGGAAATGAGCAAAAAGTTGCCGATATGTTGCGATGATGATCAACTGAACTTACTTCTTGAGCATTTTAGTCATGTCCGCATAGGTCTCGGGATCTTCTCGTCTCGAGTCTAAGCCAGTTACTAGTCCCTGCTCAAGCTTAATCTCCAGGAGAATATAATGGAAGTTGCGCACGCATGCATAACTCATCAATTACATCACTATAACCTCAAGTAATAAGGAAACCGAATATGCACAAGACAGTAACACTCACTCGAAGTTGTAAGGAAAGAGTATTTTATCTTTGTTTTGATTTATTAGCAACGATTTGAGCAAGTTGGCCTCGTGTCGGGGGTTAGGTGCGACATATGCCAAAGGATGGCTTATCATGGTGGGGGCGAGTAGAACGTCGCCGGTGCCTGGAAATGGGATGAGGCGAAGACATGCACGCCGGCGAATCTTACCCAGCTTCAGGGCTCTCCAGGGAGATAATACCCCTACTACTGCTCTGCGGGGTCTCCGCATGGTCACTGTGGCAAAGTGTCTACACGGTTGCTCCTTGAGCTGTTTTCTAGTGGTAGGAGAGGGCAAGGCTAGCTCTCTCCCTTCTATATGATATGGTCTAGAGCTAATGGGTTCCAACCCTTTGCATGGGTGCCCTGGGGGGTTTATATAGGCCTACCCCCCAGGGGTACAATGGTAATCCGGCTGGACGCGGGCCCAGCCGTCAGTGCCTCTGGCCTCCGTCTTCTCTGACGACCGCTGGGGCCCGCCGACTGGCCTGGTATGGAGCCGACAGGCCACGTCCGCCGCGGGCGGGTCTTGTCGGCTGCTGATTACTGTAGTCGTGCTTCTGATGACGCACGCTTGATCATGAGGTCGTGGCAACAGCCCCGCCGCCTGGCAGGCGACCACTATCGCCACTCCCCATCACATCTTGATTAATGGCGCGTGGGCCCCAGGGGAGGGCTCGACCGACTCCCCCGGGCCGACTCCCGATGGGTCCGACTGGTGGACCTCTTGCTGTCTCCTGGGGTCTCACTGACTGGTGGGACCTGCTGCCACTAGGCCGTACAGACAAGCCGTCGTGGGTGCAGGATTCGGTCCTGCGGTGCTGATGTCAGGGCCGACATGGCAACAGTGCCACGCCGCACGGAGATCTTCCAGGGTACGGCGTGCTGTAACCATGCCTGCCCTTGGTAAGGGGCAGGAGCGGGCTTCATTGCTGCCACTCCCCTGCCCCGTCCCACTTGATGAGGTCGTGAGGGGTGTTGAAGTCGCAGGCCGACTCCCCAAACCGGCTTCTCTGGAAGTCGCCAGTCAAGAGTCGGCTTTCCCTAAAGTCGTCCCTGGGACTCGGCCGTGAGTGGTCAGTCGGCCATCTTGCCGTTGACTTCCTGAAGGCGGCTCTTCATCCTGGGGTCTTGAGGGGCGTAGCTTGCCCCGATGTCTTGAAAGGTTCTGGGGCTCGGGTTGGCCTACCCGTGGCTCATTACTCTGACAGTAGTCCCCGAAGCTGGTGAGGCGCCATGGACGATCGGCCGAGAAGCCTCAGCAGTTTATCTTTCCGGGTGCTCAACACATGGTCTGTGACTGGCTTCTGCCGGGCTGACTAGGAGGAGTTGGACTCGCTTGATTCGGACTCACTCAATTCGGACTCGCACAATATTTCAAACATCACGGCGGGATCCAAGTGGCGTGCTAGCTAAGCCTCCTGGCCGCCGCCCGTTCTAGGCCTGTCACGCGATGACACGTGATAGTGGGCCATCCTGCCAGCCTACGCGCGCGACGGGACAGGCCCATAGGCGGGGCCCACCACTATCGTGCCTCGGCGCCCGAGCGGATCCGCTGCGGCCCCGGCGGATGGTTAGGATTCCCGTGGAGTTAGTGGGCGTAGTAACTTTATCGTGGAACGTGGGGGTCGTGGGGTCGTGGGCGCAGTAAATCCCCATGACCGCCCCCTCGGCTTCGCAGCCCACGGGGCTATAAGTAGGGGGAAGAGGGGGGCACGCGCGCCCCTCCTTCCCACCACTCCTCGTTCTCTTCCTTCTCACTTCTCCTCGCTCTCCTCCTACTCACTGCTCCTCGCTCTCCTCCTTCTTCTTCTTCTTCGCTCCGCCGCGCACCCAAGATCCGACGAACGCCGCGGCGATCAGCTCGCGATGAGTTCTTCCTCCGCCACCGCGCCTCCCCCGGTGCGCTCCGGCACTTGGGACGATTCCGAAGTTCACGACGACCACATCGAGTTCCTTTGCCGGACTCGCCGGCTCCCCGGCGAGGATCACGTGCGGGTGCGCCTTGCGCCGAAGGGGGAGATTTCCCCCGTGCCGCAGGAGGGCAAGCGGGTCATCTTCCGCTCGCACTGCTTGCGCGGGTTGGGGCTGCCGACGAGCAGTTTCTTCCGATCTTTCCTGGAGTTCTATGGCCTCTAGCCGCACCACCTCACCCCCAACATAGTGGTGCTACTTTCCGCCTTCGTGGCTTTGTGTGAAGGCTTCCTCGGAGTCCTCCCCACCCTCGAGCTCTGGGGGGAGTTCTTCTTCTCCAAGCTCGGCACCTAGGCTGCGGGCGTGCCTGCTTAGTGCGGTGCTTTCATCGTCGTGCGAAGGTCGGGGGCCGACAATCCCTTCCCCTCCATCTCGCTGATAAAGTCGGTGAAGATGTGGCAGCGATCCTACTTTTACGTCAGGAGCGTCTCCGCGAGGGGGGACTGGGTCAACCTGCCGACTTTCGAAGCCGGCCCGCCGGCTGGGCGACTACCCAACTGGTCGTACCGGGCCAAGTCGCTAACGCCTGCGGGAGCCGGCACCATCGCGCGACTCCAAGTGTTGACGCAGTCGGAGGGTTTGACCGGTCTAGACCTGTTGGCCGCCTTCGTGGCGCGCCGAGTTCTCCCACTCCAAGGCCGCCCCCACATGATATGCCAGATGAGTGGGCACCGCGACCCGAGTCGGATGTGCACCAAGGACATGCCTCACGAAGAGGTGGCCTTCATGGTGAACTACCTCTCGGACAGCAAGCTCCTGGAGGATTGGCGGTTCGGCAAGGAGCCGTACTCCCGCGCCAACCCCCCGCACGTGGTGAGTTGCCTTTCCTTTCTTTCTTTGGATTGTCTTCTCTCTCGCCGAGTTTGTTTTGAACAGTCGGCTTTGGTTAGAATCCTCTCCTCCACCCGCCAGCCGGCACCTCGGGGCCGGCCCGCGAGTTCCTTGCCGACCGGGCGGAGAGCAACGTCGACGACCCCGACTTGAGGGTGGCGGCTCTGGAGGACGACGCCGAGGGAGGAGGAGGAACAGCGGGCGACTTCAGGCCTTCGGCCACTTTCGCCGACTGGCCTGACGACGACGCCAAGGGGGAAGTAGCCCCCCGCCATCGGCCAGGAGCCAGCCAGCCTGGCGCGGGCTCTTCTGCCGCGCCGGGTGCTCCAGGAGGCGGGAAGAAGCGCAGGGCCGTGCCGACCTTGTTCGGCAGTCGGCCAAAGAAACCCAAGGGTTTGGCTACGGCGACCCGGCGGGACGAGGCGGCCGCGAAGGCCATCCGCTTCCGTAAGGAAGTGAAGAAGCCGCCATTGGTCTCCGCATGAGTATTCTGTCTTAATGTTTTATTCTTCTTTGTGGCTTTGTCTGAGTCTTTGCTCGCTCCCCTTATTTCAGGGCTCCCCTCACTCTTGGGAGGGGCACCGCCGCCTCCGTCATGGGGTCAGCGGAGACGTCCGCCACCACTCGGCGGATTGACCCCGCTGCTGACCTCCGGGAGGCGACAGAGCGGAATGCGCAGGAGAAGCGCAACAAAGAAGAGGCCATTCGCCTGGAGAAAGCGGAGGCCGACAAGGCGGAGGCCTCCGCCAAGAAAAAACTGGCGGAGGCCGAAGCCGCCGCCGCGACGAAGCGGCAGGCTAAGGAAGCCGCACGCCGCCAACCGCCGGTGTTCATCACCCCGTTGAACTCTGCGCCGCCGCCTCCAGAGTTCACAGGGCAGACTGGAGAAGCCAGCAGGGAGAACCCCGTCGTGGAGAGGGAAGGCGGCGACCCCTCTACGCCGGACGTGAACGTTCCGCCGCCGCCTCCGCCGCCGTCTGCGAGTGCGCAAGGCGAGCAGCCAGCGGACCCTCCGGTGCCGCCGACCGAAGACGAGGCCATGGCGAGGCTGCTCCTCCAAGTCGGCTCGCCAATGCGCCGCCGTCTGGAGAAGGCGACTTCGGCACCTCGCCCCCTGGAAGCCGGCACCGCCAGCTCGGCGATCCCAGACGCCGATGCGACAAGCGCCGCGCCCATTGGGTGGGTGTGAGGAGGCGGCACAGGGCCGCTGAACCAGGCGCTCCTGGACGTCCAGGCGAAGCTTCGTGCTGAGGGCGACGCTCTCCAGAGTTGCACCAAGGCGTTCCTGGTGTCGCGGGCAGCCGTCCGGATATGTTTTTTCCTTTGGTCCTTGTTTCCTTGTTCCTCTCTATGGGGGCGCGCCAGTGCACCCACTGGGTGTAGTCCCCGAGTTTCGGGCTGGCTGCTGAGCAGGCGGCCCGGAACTCCAATTGATGAACTCTGGGTATTAATTTTTTGTCTGAAATGCTTGATGCAGGATTACCACAACCTCCGCGTCACTGCCTTCAACCGTAACGTTGAAGAGCTAGGCAAGTGGACCACCGATTTGTTGGAGAGCCAGAGTAAGTCTTTTTCCTTCTTTGCGGGGGCGCGCTGGCGCACCCGCGGGCTGTAGTCCCCGAGATTCGGGTCGATTGCTGAGCAGTCGGGCCGGATCTCCCCGGCGATCTTCTTTATTTATGACTTAACGCCTTCTTTCTTTCTTCTTTTCAGGAGCCAATGCTGCTCTTCAACAGCAGCTGAGCGAGTCCAACTCCGCATTGTGCGCCAAAGGGGAGGAGTGCAGCAAGCTCGCCACGGAGCATGATCTACTGGCCACTCAATTGGCAGAGCAGAAGGAGCTGCTTGTGAAGGCGCAGAGGGAGGTGGAAGAGACGGAGACCGCCCTCCTGGCCGAATTCGCGAGCGAGCGCTCCTCCTGGTCTGACAAGGAGGCGATGCTGGCCTCCGGCTTCCATGAGATTGAAGACATCGTTGATGGTGAGTTTCTTTACTTTCTTTCTTCGAGCTACCGATTATAAGTCGTGCCGACTCCTGGTTTTTGACTTGCTTCTTCGTTTCTTCCAGTCTTTGCAGACTTCTTTCCTGGGCACTCGCAGGCCGCCATCCAAGCCATCGAGGCTGACCGTGAAGGTGGGAGGGCGGAGGGCACAGAGATTGCCGCCGATGCCCCCCGAACTCTTGACGAGCACATCCTGAGCATCGAGGCTTGCCTTCGGCCGGGTCACTGGATGCTGCGCCGGCTTCAGCATGTCGGTGCCCAGGCGATTGCCGCCCGGTGGCCGGATATGCAGGCTCCGCACACCCCCAGCCTGACGGCCGTCTGGCTAGAGGTCGTGGCTGGTTGTCTTGAGGCCTGGAAGGGCTCTTCGGCCCGAGCTAGAGCGCGCCGGGCCTTGGAGTTCGTCAAGGCGTGGTACCCGGGGCTGGATCTAGACCGGCTGACCACGCTTCGGTCGGAGGCCCAGCCGGAGCTGGCAGCTGCGGAAGACGCCCTCGTCAAGCGTGCTACGGTGATCGCCGAGTACACCGACACCAGCATCTTCGTCCCCGAGCGGTCTGAAGACGGCGACGAGGTACCGCCGGAGTGGTTTGGGATGAACCCAGACTACGGCGAGGACTCGGTGGAGGTGATTGGCTCCAGCGTCGAGGAGGAAGGCGAGGCGGAGGACGGAGGCGAGATGGAGGCACCGGAAGACGGAGCAGATGGCCAGCCTCAGCTCGACCGCGCCTCCAGCAACGAGCCGCGTGCGACCGACCCGACTGCCGCCGGAGGCGATCAAGCCGAGACTAGCCAGCCGGCCGCCCCGACGCCTGATGCTGCCGCCTCGTCCGACCCTCCGAATCCGTTAGCTGCTTCCTAAGCTGCCGCTTTACCTTTATTTTATCCGCTTCAGTAGTCTTTGAAGAACTTGTTAATTCGCACAATTCCACCCGCGGGGTGTATTTTGAACTTCTGCTCGAAGATTCAGCCAAGCGCCTATGCTATGTAAATATATTTATCCAAGTACTATCTTTTCTTGCTCATTGCTCTTTTGGCTTTTTTCCTTTGCTGCTTTCTCTTAGTTGTCGGCCTTGCCAATCGGACAGCCGCTCTGCAGACTGCCGCTGGATCAAATGCTTGGCTACTTTGGGAAGGCAAGTACTTAGCCGTTTTTAAGAGTTTTGAGCAAGTTGAATAGAAGGCGGCAATCCGACTACTCGAGGGTCGGTTTGCAAAAAGGCTGGAAGCCGTCTTGAGCTATGTTTTATGCTTTGAGTCCTTAGCCATTTTTCATGCGAATGCCCATTCTACCTTACTTCTGCCCACCGTACAGTCGCTCTGCGAGCTGCGGCTTCTAACAGGAGACGGTTTAGGCATTTACACACTACTTGTCCGACTGCAGGAAGCATTTCATAGTGCAAGGCGGCAAGTCCCCGGGCCGACTTGTCGAGCCCGGTGCCAAACGGCATAAAAAGGAGTAACATACTTGCATGCATAATTTTTATCATACAGACAAAAGAGGGCAGTCCCCGAGCTCGTCTCGGGGGCCTGAAGTCTTGGTACTTTAATACAAAAGGTAGCGTGGTACATACTGCATCAACTGTAAAATCTTCGGAGGAGATTTGCATTCCATGGCCGCTCTGTCTCCTTGCCGGAGTCGTCCCTCTTGCGTGCTCGGGGCTTCTGAGCATCAATCAGGTAGTAGGAGTCGTTGCCCAGTACTTTGCTGATGATGAAAGGGCCTTCCCAAGGCGCTGATAGCTTGTGCTGGCCAGCTGTTCGCTGGATCAGCCGAAGCACAGGGTCACTCTCTTGGAAAGATCTTGGCATGACCTTCCTGTTGTGGTATCGGTGCAGGCTCTGCTCGTAGATGCTGGACCAGTTGAGTGCCAACAGCCGGCCCTCTTCCAGCAGATCGACGCCGTCTTGTCGTGCTTCTTCTGCTTCCTCCTCGGTGTACATGGTGACTCGTGGGGAGTCAAACTCTATGTCCGTTGGGATGACGGCTTCTGCATCGTAGATGAGGAAGAAAGGCGTGAAGTCGGTTGACTTGTTTGGAGTCGCGCGCAGACTCCAGAGGACGGCTGGTAGCTCATCGAACCAGCGGCCAACCGAGTGCTCCAGAGGCTCGATCAGCCGGGTCTTGATGCCAGACAGGATGAGGCCGTTTGCTCGATCCACCTGGCCGTTTGACTGTGGATGGGCGACGGACGCTAGGTCCAGTCGGATGCCCTGTGTTGCACAGAAACGGGCCAAGGCGCCTTTGGCAAAATTTGTGCCGTTGTCGGTGATGATGTTGTGTGGTATGCCGTACCGAATTGTGATATCGGAGATGAAAGTCACGGCAGTCGGACCGTTCAGTTTCTTGATTGGCTTCGCTTCTATCCACTTGGTGAACTTGTTCACTACGACAAGTAAGTGAGTTAAGCCACCTCGTGCTATCTTGAATGGTCCCACCATGTCTAGACCCCAGACTGTGAAAGGCCAGGCAATGGGGATGGTCTTGAGTGCAGAAGCCGGCTCGTGCGGCTTGGAGCTAAACTTCTGGCACCCTTTGCATTTTTGGACCAACTCCTTGGCCTCTTCCAAGGCAGTTGGCCAGAAGAAACTGCGTCGAAAGGCTTTGGCGACGAGTGCTCTTGAAGTCGCATGGTGGACGCACTCGCCTTGATGGATGTCTTTGAGAATCGCTTGGCCTTGCTCTGGCTCTACGCAGCGCTGGTAGACACCAGTGACGCTGCGCTTGACCAGCTCTCTGTTGACTATGGTGTAGGCTGCCGCCCGACGTTGTATTTGCCGAGCTGAGGTCTCATCAGTTGGAAGCTCTTTGCTCACCAGGAATTTGAGGATGGCTGGGCCCATGAGGGTGCTGCTATTTCTTCGACTGCCAGAACTGCGACTTGGACAAGGGCGGTTGGGCTGGGAGGCGGCGGGTTGGAGTCAGCAACCACTTGCTGGGTTAATGAAGTCCCCAGGCCGACTGGCGCGGCCCTTGGGCTGAGTTCTGGAGACTTTGAGTCCGCCGCCGCAGTCCCCGGGCCGGGTTTGACTGTGGTGGCTTTGGAGTCATCCGCCAAAATCCCCGTACCGACTGTCGGGGCTCTGGAGTCGGATCCGACATCTTCGGGAGGAGCCGGCACAAAAATGGAGTCTGATTCTGGTGAAGGCTTGACGGACAGCTTGAGGAGGCGTTGAAGGGCGACGCCAAATGGTATTGCTTGGCGGGTAGAGCCGATTCGTGCCAAGGCATCTGCTTGGTCGTTGTCGTTTCTTGGCACATGGAGGAACTCGCACCCTTCGAAATACCCGCTAAGTTGCTGCACGAGGAAATGGTAACTCGCCATGTTTGCATCTTTCGCGTCCTAGTCGCCACATGACTGCTGGACCACTAAGTCTGAGTCGCCATAACACAAGATCCGGCGGATGCCAAGTTCTTTGGCAAGCCGGAGCCCGTGAATGAGCGCCTCGTACTCGGCAATGTTGTTGGAGGCGGAAAAATGGATTTGCAGTGCATATTTGAGCTTGTCGCCTTTAGGAGAGGTGAGGACGACGCCGGCTCCCAAGCCGGTGCGCATCTTGGAGCCGTCGAAATGCATCCGCCAATGGGTGGAATCAGGCGCTGGAGGTAGGTACTGGGTCTCGGCCCAGTCGATGAGAAAGTCGGCCAATGCTTGTGACTTGATAGCGGTACGGGGCTGGTAGTGGATGGTGTAGGGAGCCAGCTCTATGGCCCACTTGGCCACTCGGCCAGAAGCATCTCGGCTACCAATGATCTCGGCAAGCGGGGCCGTGTAGACCACCGGGATTGGATGCTCTTGAAAGTAAGGCTTCAATTTCTTGGCAGTAAAGTGTACGCTGTAGCACATCTTCTGGTAGTGGGGGTAGTTCTGCTTGGAGGTCAACAGTACCTCGCTCAGGTAATATACCGGTCTCTGGATAGGTAGCACCTTGCCTTCCTCCTTGCGTTCCACTACAATGACTGTGCTGACTACCCGGCTGGTGGCGGCGATGTACAGGAGCATAGGTTCCTTTGGGGTCGGAGCCGCCAGGACCGGTGGAGTAGTCAACATCTTCTTCAACTGGAAAAAAGCTTCGTCCGCCTTATGGTTCCACTCAAAAAAAGTGGTCTTCTTCATGAGTTGGTATAAGGGGAGAGATTTCTCGCCCAGCCGACTGATGAATCGGCTGATGGACGCCAAGCAGCCGGTGAACTTTGCACATCCAGCAGTCGGCTGGGTACCTCCATTCTCTCAATGGCCTTGATCTTTACTGGGTTGCATTCTATGCCGCGTTCAGAGACCAGGAAGCCAAGGAGCTGGCCGGCTGGTACTCCGAAGACACACTTCTCGGGATTGAGCTTGATCTGGAATCGGCGCAGGTTCTCAAAAGTCTCCTTGAGGTCTTCCAGCAGTGTTCCACGCTTTTCCGTCTTCACCACCATGTCGTCCACGTAGACGTGGGCGTTCCTGCCGAGCTGCTTGAGGAGGCACTTCTGCATGCAACGCTGAAAGGTGGCGCCGGCATTCCTTAAGCCGAACGTCATGGTGAGGTAGCAGAAGGCTCCAAACGGCGTGATGAAGGAGGTCTTCAGTCTGTCAGCCGGGTTCAGCTTGATCTGGTGATATCCTGAGTATGCATCCAAAAAACTCAACAGCTCGCATCCGGCTGTGGTCTATCACCTGATCGATTCTCGGTAGAGCAAATGGGTCCTTGGGGCAGGCCTTGTTGAGGCTCGTGTAGTCAATACACATTCGCCACTGCTTGTTCTTCTTTAGTACCAGGACCGGATTTGCTAGCCATTCTGGAAAGAACACTTCCATAATGAAGCTGACTACTAGGAGTCGGGCTATCTCTTCTCCGACAACTCTTCTCTTTTCTTCTGATAGGCGGCGCAGGGGCTGCCTGGCCGGCTTTGCATCAGATCGAACATGTAACTTGTGCTCGGCGAATTCTGTCGGTACACCTGGCATGTCTTTGGGGGACCATGTGAAGATGTCCCGATTCTCACGAAGGAAATCGACGAGCTCGCCTTCCTATTTGCTATCGAGGTTTGCACCTACGACAGCGTACCTCTCTGGGTGCTCCGAATCCAAGGGTATCTTCTTTATCTCTTTGGCCGGTTTGAACGAACCTTTAGCCTCCGACTCCTTCGGGTTGGGCGATACCTCTGGCTGCATGCCGGCCATCGCCACAACTCGCTCAAGGAGCCGCTTCTCGGTTGCGATTACCAGGGACTCGGCCAGGCGACTGCTCTCAGCCGCGCAGGCAGACGACTTCCGGTAATCGCCAGCCATAGTCAGAATTCCCCTAGAGCTCGGCATCTTCATCTTGAGGTAGGAGTAGTGGGGGACCGCCATGACCTTGGCCAAGGCGGGTCGGCCGAGTAGCGCATGGTATGGGCTCTCGAGGTCCACCACCTCAAACGAAACAGACTCTCGGCGGAAGTGATCTTTGTCTCCAAAGAGGGCATCCATCAGGATCTTGCCGATTGGTGAGCAGGAAAGCCCAGGAACAATGCCATGGAACACAGTCCGGCTATTCTGAAGCTGTCTTTGCTTGATTCCTAACTTCTCCATGGTGTCCTTGTACAGGATGTTGATGCTGCTGCATGCCTCCGTCTATCAAAACTCGCGAGAAACACGCGGCTCATCTATCCGTAGCAAAGGTGGCGTCCAAGACCAAGGCATAGGAGCCCGGACTCGGCATCACTTCTGGGTGGTCAGCCCTGCTCCAGCTGATGGGCTTTTCGGACCAGTGCATGAACTCAGGCGTCTCTGATGCCACCGCATTCACCTCTTGTCACTGCAGCCGCCTGCTGCGTCGATCATCAGCCATACTGGTAAACACCATGTAGGCTCCGTGTTCTTCAGGGTATTCGTTTTGTACTGCGCCGACTGGCCTGACAGCCGGCTGCTGGGGCGGAGGCGGAGGCGGCTGCCCAGCAGGCGGGGGTGGCAGGAGGCCGTCTCCCTTGGCGATCCTAGTGAGCCAGTGGCACTTCCGGGTGGTGTGGTTTGATGGCTTCGCGCCGCTATGGAACTTGCAAGGTCCATCCAGGGTCTGCTCGTAGGAGAAGGCCGGCAACCAGTTTGGCTTGCCGCCTTTCTGTCGCTTGGGCGGAGGCTGCTCATCTGGTTGTTGGGCTTCAATGGTCGTGACCTGCCGGCTGCTGGAAGCCGGCTGCAGGGCCTTGCGCTTGTGGTCGCCCTGCTGTTGTCACCGGTTGGCGTCTGCCGCGGAGTTCTTGGGGCTTGAGGGGCCACTTTGCCAGTTGTCCTGATTTGAATCTCCGCCTTCATGGAGGAGTTGGCCGTGGCGTACTTGTCCGCTATGATCAGCAGCTCGTCGAGGGTTTTTGGCTCATCGCATAGGAGCTTGTGCTTGAGGAGGGTGCCTTCTTTGCACCCGGCTATGAAGTACTCGATGGCCTACACCTCGTGCACGCCCTCAAAGGAGTTCCGAAGCTCGGCCCAACGCGTGAGGTAATCGCGAGTCGACTCGTCGGGGCCTTGCACGCACAAGGAGAGCTGACGAGGCTTGGCAAGACGCTTGTACATGCTGGTGAAGTTCCGGACGAACGCTTCGGTGAAGTCGACCCAGCTGTTGATGTTGCGGGGCTTCAGACTGTTCAGCCACGTCCGGGCCGTGCCCTGGAGCATGAGCGGAACGTACTTCACGGCGACGCGCTTGTTGCCGTTTGCTATACTGACAGCCGTGGAGTAGTCGACTAGCCAGTCTTCCGGCTTCACGGAGCCGGTATACTTGGGCGTGTCTCTTGGGAGCGTGAACCCTCTGGGAAAGGGCTTGTCCCGAATGCGGGGCCCGAAACAAGGCGGACCCAGCTCGTCTTCTTCTTCCAGCGCTAAGGATCGGTGAAGTCGGTTGATCCGGTGGCGGACGTCATTCTCTCCGACTCCCTCTCGGCGGCCAAGGTGGTCGCCGAGAGTCGGATGGTCAACAGGCGGCGGGGAGACTCGCCTCTCCTTGCGAGGAGGGGGAGGCGGACAGTCGTCCCGTTGTTCCCCTGCTCTCGGGCAGCCGTCTTGGTCGCGCTCTATGGTAATGCGAGTCCGGTTGTGGTTGACAGCCGGCTCCTTGTCTCTTCTTCCTCGGGCGCCACCAGTCGGCGTCCGAGACGTCGCGCCTTGATCTCGGTGAAGGTCGTCGTTTGGCCGCTGCGGTGCCTCCGTACGGCAGCCGGCCTCGTTCTGCGCGGCGGTCGCGTCGAGGAGCCGCTGGACTCGCTCCATCATGAGGCAGCGTTCTTCGCCCTGGAAATTGTCCAGCTCATCCGCCGCTGCCTGGGCGGCTCGGATGTTCTCCGCTGGTGTAGCGTACATAGGGCGGCTTGCCCCCAAACAGGTTGGCGATGGCTACGCCGCACTGCTGGACCGCGCCAAGGCGGCTGGGGCCCGCCGGGGCCAGCGAGCCGCCGACGGTGTGATCCATCTCCCGCTGGTAGGCTTCTAACAAGCGCCTCATGCTGGCCAGCTTCTTCGCGCCTTCAACGAGCTGAAGGCGGCGCGCCTCCAACGTCTCCACATCAGCGTCTTCCGGAATGGGCGCAGTTAGGTCTTGTAGCGCCGCGCCGAGCGAGTCATGCGCTCCTCCACCGGGGAGCTCGTCATGACTGATGACGAGCACCTCGGTGACGGTGCTTCCGTCGCTCTCCGCGCGAGGGAGAGGTTCGTCGTAGACCACCACATTAGTGGGGAACGCGTCGAGCGACACGGTGTCGGAGTCGACCAGCATCAGATCGGTGGAGCCCACAGACTCCAAGTCCACGGCAGGCTCGCCGAAATGTGGAGTTGATCGAGGAGGCCCGCGAGGAGGTTCTCAGAGCCGCCCGTGCCTGCGTTGGATGCAGGATCGTCGGAGAGGCGAACCTCGCCGACAAGTTCGGCCAGGCAGCTGGCTGCGCAGGCGATCTCGACGCCGCGCAGCACGTCGGCGCAAACTTCGTCTGGCATGCCTGGCTGGCTGTGCTCGCCGGGGAGGAAAAGGGTTCCCGTCCAGAACAGGTCTCCGGACGGCAGTGCACCAAGCCCCACGGTGGGCGCCAAATGCCGGGGGTTAGGTGCGACATATGCCAATGGATGGCTTATCATGGTGGGGGCGAGTAGAACGTCGCCGGTGCCTAGAAACGGGATGAGGCGAAGACATACACGCCGGCGAATCTTACCCAGCTTCAGGGCTCTCCGGGGAGATAATACCCCTACTGCTGCTCTGCGGGGTCTCCGCATGGTCACTATGGCAAAGTGTCTACACGATTGCTCCTTGAGCTGTTTTCTGGTGGTAGGAGAGGGCAAGGCTAGCTCTCTCCCTTCTATATGATATGGTCTAGAGCTAATGGGTTCCAACCCTTTGCATGGGTGCCCTGGGGGGTTTATATAGGCCTAAACCCAGGGGTACAATGGTAATCCGGCTGGACACGGGCCCAGCCGTCAGTGCCTCTGGCCTCTGTCTTCTCTGTCGACCGCTGGGGCCCGCCGACTGGCGGGCCCCGCCGACTGGCGGGCCCCGCCGACTGGCCTGGTACGGAGCCGACAGGCCGCATCCGCCGCGGGCGGGTCTTGCCGGCTGCTGATTACTGTAGCCGTGCTTCTGATGACGCAGGCTTGATCATGAGGTCGTGGCAACAGCCCCGCCGCCTGGCGGGCGACCATTGTCGCCACTCCCCATCACATCTTGATTAATGGCACATGGGCCCCGGGGGAGGGCTCGGCCGACTCCCCCGGGCCGACTCCCGACGGGTCTGACTGGTGGTCCTCTTGCCGTCTCCTGGGGTCTCACCGACTGGTGGGACCTGCTGCCTCTAGGCCATACAGACAAGCCGTCGTGGGTGCAGGACTCGGTCCTGCGGTGCTGATGTCAGGGCCGGCATGGCAATAGTGCCACGCCGCACGGAGATCTTACGGGGTACGGCGTGCTGTAGCCATGCCTGCCCTTGGTAAGGGGCAGGAGCGGGCTTCATTGCTGCCACTCCCCTGCCCCGTCCCACTTGATGAGGTCGTGAGGGGTGTTGGAGTCGCAGGCCGACTCCCCAAAGCCGGCTTCTCTGGAAGTCGCCAGTCAGGAGTCGGCTTTCCCTGAAGTCGTACCTGGGACTCGGCCATGAGTGGTCAGTCGGCCATCTTGCCGTTGACTTCCTAAAGGCGGCTCTTCGTCCTGGGGTCTTGAGGGGCGCAGCCTGCCCCAATGTCTTGAGAGGTTCTGGGGCTCGGGTTGGCCTACCCGTGGCCCATTACTCCGACACCTCGGTTTCTTTGGCTTGAAATTTAACAGTAAATTCATCTATGAGATTTGTGTTAATGAACCCAATATCATAGGTTTCTGCTTTTCTACATTCAACGATCTTCAATCTACATAATATAGTGAGGATAATCATGTATACATGCAATGAAAGAGCTGAGCTATATATAGAGACTTAATGACAGAAGTAGTACTTACAGACAGTAGCAAGTGACTGTTAATTTATCGAGGGCCTTTTGATTGAACTACTGGAAGAACTCCTCAAATGGAACAGTCAACAGTTCAATTCCAACGAGGTCGTGCTCCTCTTTAACTCTTAGCGTCAAAGTATCCTTCCCCCCAGACTCTCTGCAGGTTTTCATGTACCAATCATGGAATCTTCACATCATCATTGTTAGAGGAGGACTTTCATCTCTGACGAGAGGCTTCCCGTACTGGTATTTGTGTTCGTCCACCTCCATTATATCATAATGTGCATCGTCGAGCAGGTGATACGTCTCCAACGTATCTATAATTTTTGATTGCTCCATGCTATATTATTTACTGTTTTGAATGTTTATGTGTCGGAGTAAATGACCACGGGTAGCCTAGCCGGCTCCCC
This sequence comes from Triticum aestivum, assembly GCF_018294505.1. Classification (NCBI taxonomy): domain Eukaryota; kingdom Viridiplantae; phylum Streptophyta; class Magnoliopsida; order Poales; family Poaceae; genus Triticum; species Triticum aestivum. The sequence continues at coordinate 681,388,740 of NC_057800.1, read as the reverse complement.
CTGGCCCTTCTGAAAAAATTACGAGCCGATCCGGCCCTCAAGAATCCAAGACGTGGGACCGCCTTCCCCTTGCCGGCTGTCTCCCAGGCCGACTATCGGAAGGCGGCCCAACTTTAGCCCTCATGAAGAAAGCCGCGGGAGGGCCGGCTCCGAGAAGCCGGCCATGAGAAGGCCGACTCCAAGAGGCCGGCTCCCACCAAGCGGTCAAGATCGTACCCTCGAAGTCTGCATCCACATAACGGCGATGTGACGGGGCGTGGCTACAGTAAAGCCTGCCACCCCCGAATCCCGGAGCACGCCTGGCACAGTGCGCCGTACGGGGTGGCCATGACCCGTCCGGCGCGGCACTGTTGCCATGTTGACCCTGATGTCACCCACGACGGGCCGCCAGTGCGGCCCACAGGCGGTGGGCCCCTTCAGGCACAGAGACGCCCGAAGGCGGCCAGGCCTCCCCCAGTCGGCTCGAGACGGGGCCGGCTCCCCGCAGCCGGCTTGCCCCCTTCCTCGAAGGAGACGCCCCATTAAGGAGACAAGACGCGGTGAGGCTACAGCGATCGCCCGTCGGGCGGCGGCGCTGTAGCCACGCTCACATCAGCGAAGCCCTCGTCACCAGGTCGAGGCAACAGTAACCAGCTACCGACAAGGCCCTGGACAATGGGGCCTGCCTATCGACCAAGGAGCCGGCAGCCGGCGGGACCCACCAGCCGGCGGGCCCTAGAAGCCGGCACAGAAGCCGGCGAGCATAGACACAGATGGCTAGGGCCCACACCCAGCCGGATTACCATTGTACCCCCGGGGGGTGAGCCTATATAAACCCCCCGGGGCACCCATGCAAAGGGTTGATTTGTGCTAGTTTTAGACACCACATAGGGAGGAGAAGAGAGCGAGTCGTGCCCTTCTTCCTCCTCTCACCAAATAGCTCAAGGAGCATCTTGTAGCCACTCATTCATCTAGTGATCATGCGGAGACCCCGCAGAGCAGCAGTAGGGGTGTTATCTCCACGGAGAGCCCCGAAGCTGGGTAAGATTCACCGGCGTGCATGTCTTCGCCTCATCCCGCTTCCAGGCACCGGCGATGTCTTACTGGCTCCCGCAATGATAAGCCACCCGTTGGCATATGTCGCACCTACCACCCGACATTTGGCGCCCACCATGGGGCCAGGTGCACCATCGTCCAGAGACCTGTTTTGGACGGGAACCCTCTTCCTCCCCAGCGAGCGTAGCCTGCCCGGCACGCCCGATGGCGCTTGCCACGATGCGCTACAAGGCGTCACCAACGTCTGCGCAGCGAGCGGCCTCGCCGACCTCCTTGACGAGACCCTCATCTCCGACGAGCTCGCCTCTGACGCGGGCACCGACCACCTCGTCAACCTCCTCGGCCAGCTCCACGTCTCTGGCGAGCTTGCTGTGGACTTGGAGTGTGTTGGCTCCATCGATCCGATGCCTGTCGACTCCGACACGGCCTCGCTCGACGCTTTCCCCACCAACATCGCAATCTACAACGACCCTCTTCCCCGGGCCGATGGCTGCGACGGCGCCACCACCGAGGTGATGGTCATCGGCCACGGTGGCGCTTCTGGCAAGAACGCCCTCGATGCCCCGCATGCAGCGGTCCACGATTTGTCCATCCCCCTCCCGGCCGATGCCGACGCCGAAGCACTGGAGGCTCGCCGCCTCGCCCCCCTCGCGGAGGGCCGGAAGTTGGCTTCCATGAGACGCCTCACCTAGGCCCACCAACTGATCAGAAGTCGGCCATCATGAGGCCGGCTACAAAAAGGAAGAAAAGAAGAAAAACTTACGGCAGGCGGAGGGTTGGCACGAGAATACGGCCCCTTGCCATATCGCCAATCCTTGGCGAGCTTGCAGTTGGAGATGTAGTTCACCATGTAAGACACCTCTGCATGAGGCATCTCCCTGGTGCTCAGCCGGCATGGGTCGAAGCGGCCACTCATCTGGCAAATCATGTGAGGCCGGCCTTGGCGCGGAAGTACTCGGCGCTCCATGAAGGCGGCCACCAAGTCGGCTCCGGTCAGGCCCTTCGACTGGATCATCACCCGGAGCCGGGAGACGGCTGCGTTCCCGGCCTGAGACAACGACCTGGCCCGGTAGCTCCACGAAGCTTGCCTCCCAGCCGGCGGGCCGGCTACGTAAGCCGGCAGGTTGACGTAGTTGCCTTGCTGAGCGACGTTCTTCACGTAAAAGTAGGACTCCTGCCAGAGCTTCACCGACTGGATCAGCGGGATGGGCGAGAACGGATTGTTCTCGCCCGTTCACCTCATGGCAATGAAGGCTCCGTACGGGGCGGGCACGCCTGCGACAACGGTGCCGAGCTTGCTCTGGAAGAATTCTCCCCAGAGCTCGAGAGTGGGGAGAACCCCAAGAAAGCCCTCGCACAGGGTGACGAAAGCCGACAGCAGCATAACCGTGTTGGGCGTGAGGTGATGCGGCTGGAGCTGGTAGAATTCAAGGAAAGCTCGAAGGAATCCGCTCGCCGGGAGGCCGAAGCCGCGCAGGCAGTGCGAGCGGAAGATCGCCCGCTCGCCCTCCTCCGGTGCCGGCGAAATCTCCCTCGCTGGCGCCTGACGAACCCGCACGAAGTTCTCGCCCGGCAGGCGCCGCGTCTGGCGGAGGAACTCGACGTGGTCCTCGTGGACGTTGGAGCCATCCCACGAGCTTGACAACGCCATGGGAGCGACACGGCAAGGAGCAAGACGATGCGACGGCGGAGACGCGCACGACCCCGCTACGGCGGGACCAAAGGAACCAAGAGGTCCAACGGCGGAGCGGCGCGGCAATGGGTTGCTGCGGCGGCGTAGGGAAGAAGAAGGAAGGCGAGAAGGGGTGGAGCGAGGGAGAGCGTGCGAGCCTCTGCCGCTCCCCCTCCTCCACCTACTTATAGACCTGCGCGGCGGAGCCGAGGAGGCGTGGTGTGGGGGAACGTGGGATCAACTGCGCCCACTCCCCCACGTCCCGCGATTATTGCGCCCTGATGGCGTAATAAAACCCCCGCGGGAAGGCGAGCGGTCTGTGTAGGCCGCAGAAGATCCATGCTCGGGCCGAGGCCTAGGAGTGGCGGGCCCGGGCCTGCGGCGGCGTCCCATCGCGCGCGTGCGTTGGCAGGTTTTCCTTGCCACGTGGCCCGCGGGATGGCGTGCGGTCAGCTCGCAGGCCGAGCCGCGTTCCGCCTACGAGAAACGGAGCTTTCCGAAGACGGCGCGCACAAGCAAAGCCGGCTCCTCAGGATTGGAAGCTGACCAAGCTTCTCGTCCTTTTTTCAGCCTCAAAGCTTGGTCAGCTTCGGGGACTACTGTCGGAGTAAATGACCATGGGTAGCCTAGCCGGCTCCCCCTGGCCCTTCTGAAAAAATTACGAGCCGATCCGGCCCTCAAAAATCCAAGACGTGGGACCGCCTTCCCCTTGCCGGCTGTCTCCCAGGCCGACTATCGGAAGGCGGCCCGACTTTAGCCCTCATGAAGAAAGCCGCGGGAGGGCCGGCTCTGAGAAGCCGGCCACGAGAAGGCCGACTACAAGAGGCCGGCTCCCACCAAGCGGTCAAGATCGTACCCTCGAAGTCTGCATCCACATAACGGCGATGTGACGGGGCATGGCTACAGTAAAGCCTGCCACCCCCGAATCCCGGAGCACGCCTGACACAGTGTGACGTATGGGGTGGCCATGACCCGTCCGGCGCGGCACTGTTGCCATGTTGACCCTGATGTCACCCACGATGGGCCGCCAACGCGGCCCATGGGCGGTGGGCCCCTTTAGGCAGAGAGACGCCCGAAGGCGGCCAGGCCTCCCCCAGTCGGCCTGAGATGGGGCCGGCTCCCCGCAGCCGGCTTGCCCCCTCCCTCGAAGGAGACGCCCCATTAAGGAGACAAGACGCGGTGCTCACCTCAGCGAAGCCCTCGTCACCAGGTCGAGGCAATAGTAACCAGCCACCGACAAGGCCCTGGACAGTGGGGCCTGCCTGTCGACCAAGGAGCCGGCAGCCGGTGGGACCCACCAGCCGGCGGGCCCCAGCAGCTGGCGCAGAAGCCGGCGAGCGTAGACACAGACGGCTGGGGCCCACGCCTAGCCGGATTACCATTGTACCCCCCGGGGGTGAGCCTATATAAACCCCCCGGGGCACCCATGCAAAGGGTTGATATGTGCTAGTTTTAGACACCACATAGGGAGGAGAAGAGAGCGAGTCGTGCCCTTCTTCCTCCTCTCGCCAAACAGCTCAAGGAGCATCTTGTAGCCACTCATTCGTCTAGTGATCATGCGAAGACCCCGCAGAGCAGCAGTAGGGGTGTTATCTCCACGGAGAGCCCCGAAGCTGGGTAAGATTCGCCGGCGTGCATGTCTTCGCCTCATCCCGCTTCTAGGCACCGGCGACGTCTTACTGGCTCCCGCAATGATAAGCCACCCGTTGGCATATGTCGCACCTACCACCCGAAATTATGGGCTTTATTATACACTTTTATATCATTTTTGGGACTAACCTATTAACCCAGAGCCCAGTGCTAGTTTCTGTTTTTACCCTGTTTTAGGGTTTCGAAGAAAAGGAAAACCAAACAGAGTCCAATTGACCTGAAACTTCACGGAACTCATTTTTTGAAGGAAAGAAGCCCGGAAGACTTGGAGTGCATGTCGGGGGATCTGCGAGGAGGTCACGAGGCAGGGGCGCGCCCACCCCCCTAGGCGCGCCCTCCACCCTCGTGAGCCCCTCGTGGCCCCCCTGACGTACTTCTTCCGCCTATATATCTCCATATACCCTAAAAACATCCGAGAGCACAATAGATCGGGAGTTCCGCCGCCAGAAGCCTCCGTAGCCACCGAAAACCAATCTAGACCCATTCCGGCACCCTGCCGGAGGGGGAATCCTTCTCTGGTGGCCATCTTCATCATCCCGGTGCTCTCCATGACGAGGAGGGAGTAGTTCTCCCTCGGGGCTGAGGGTATGTACCAGTAGCTATGTGTTTGATCTCTCTCTCTCTCGCGTTCTTGATTTGGCATGATCTTGATGTATCGCGAGCTTTGCTATTATAGTTGGATCTTATGTTTCTCCTCCCCCTCTTCTCTCTTGTAATGAATTGAGTTTCCCCTTTGAAGTAATCTTATCGGATTGAGTCTTTAAAGATTTGAGAACACTTGATGTATGTCTTGCCGTGCGTATCTGTGGTGACAATGGGATATCACGTGATTCACTTGATGTATGTTTTGGTGATCAACTTGCGAGTTCCGCCCATGAACCTATGCATAGGGGTTGGCACATGTTTTCGTCGTGATTCTCCGGTAGAACTTTGGGGCACTCTTTGAGGTCCTTTGTGTTGGTTGAATAGATGAATCTGAGATTGTGTGATGCATATCGTATAATCATACCCACGGATACTTGAGGTGACATTGGAGTATCTAGGTGACATTAGGGTTTTGATTGATTTGTGTCTTAAGGTGTTATTCTAGTGCGAACTCTAGGGCTGTTTGTGACACTTATAGGAATAGCCCAACAGATTGATTGGAAAGAATAACTTTGAGGTGGTTTCGTACCCTACCATAATCTCTTCGTTTGTTCTCTGCTATTAGTGACTTTGGAGTGACTCTTTGTTGCATGTTGAGGGATAGTTATATGATCCAATTATGTTATTATTGTTGAGAGGACTTGCACTAGTGAAAGTATGAACCCTAGGCCTTGTTTCCTAGCATTGCAATACCGTTTACGCTCACTTTTATCATTAGTTACCTTGCTGTTTTTATATTTTCAGATTACAAAAAGCTTTATCTACTATCCATATACCACTTGTATCACAATCTCTTCGCCGAACTAGTGCACCTATACAATTTACCATTGTATTGGGTGTGTTGGGGACACAAGAGACTCTTTGTTATTTGGTTGCAGGGTTGCTTGAGAGAGACCATCTTCATCCTACGCCTCCTACGGATTGATAAACCTTAGGTCATCCACTTGAGGGAAATTTGCTACTGTCCTACAAACCTCTACACTTGGAGGCCCAACAACGTCTACAGTAAGAAGGTTGTGTAGTAGACATCAGCAGGTAATCACCAGGATTGGTATAACCGGGAACCATCCTCGGATCATTAATGGCGATATCGCTAGACACCTTAAGCGGGGGGGGGGGCACGATTGGTTCGCTTGTTCGCCGAGCTGGGCAATTTTTCCCCCAGCTCATCGTTCTGCTAACCTTCGATCACTGATAGTACTTCCCGACCGCTCCGCTTTGATATATGACTTTTCAGTAATGCGCTCATAGTTGTTTTTCGGCGGAAACGGTGGTGGTTTCTTCATGGCATCGATAGTGCGCTTTGCTTTCATCGGATCTATCTTCTCCTACGGAGGTGGATGTTTCTTTGCTTTCACCGCTTCAAAGAAGTCCCTCACTTCGGCTTCCATGATCTTCACGTTTTCCTCCATGGTCCTCTCGTACGGTAACTTCTCTAGAGGCTTGAGAGATGGACCAAATCTGTATTGCCTCCCGACTCTGGATGTATTGCTAGACGCCAGAGCAGACGGAGTGGCTGCGACTGTCTTCTTTCCTTGCTTACGAGGTGGAGGAGAAGGACTACGACGCGCCGGAGCAGCCAGAGCGGCGGCGGGGAGAGCCGGGTATCTCACCTGACACCTTGGCCAAAAGCAAACAGCGACGCCGATCACTTTGGGCCATCAACCGAGGAAGAGATGGAGGCCGACTTGAAAAGGATAGATGCCATGGAGGAAGATCAAGAAGTTACCTCTCGTCTCCAAGCCAGATTATGATGGAGGATCTCCAGAGCTCAGCACTTCCAAATTCGGTGAAAATATGAAAAGAGTGTTACTTGTTCTCCCGCAGCTATGCAACATCCATGGGTGAAAGAAGCTTTAGCCGTCATGGGTAAACTCCGGAAGGAAACAATGGATCTTAAGCAGCAAGTCAATAAGCTCGAGGAAGAGAACCGGATCCTAAGGGGCATCATTGCCAAAAATATCACATCACTACCTCTGAAGAAAGAGACATAAACACATGGGTATGGGCACTCCCCTTGGCAACTGTCAAGCTTGGGGGAGGTGCCCCAGTATCGTATCACCATCACACTTCTATCTTTACCGTTTTTCTTAGTTCGATCCTTTTAGTTATATCTTGATCTAGTAGAATAAAGTTTTAGTATGATCTAGCTTTGAGTTTTTGTGTTGATCCTTATCTATGTAATTGAGTCCGTGAGCTATATATAATAAAGATTAGTATTGAGTCGAGGGCTTGGTTATCTTGCTATGATCTTGAGGGAATAAAAGAAAAAAGAAAGAACAAAAAGAAATAAAGAGATCATATTGATCTTATGGAGAGTAATGACTTCACATATAAAGGGTATGATGCATAAAAGTTGTTGAGAGTTGACAAACATAGTTTTGGTCATCGTTGCAATTAATAGGAAGTAATAAAGAAAGTGAGGTTTTCACGTATAAATATACTATCTTGAACATCTTTTATGATTGTGATCACTCATTAAAATATGACATGCTAAAAAGTTGATGTTGGACAAGGAAGAAAACGTAATGGGTTATGTTTTCTTATATCCGAAATAAATTATATTGGCATGGATCATCCAACAATCCAACATGTTGAGCTTGCCTTTCCCCCTCATGCTAACCAAATTCTTTGCACCAAGTAGAGATACTACTTGTGCTTCCAAATATCCTTAAACCCAGTTTTGCCATGAGAGTCCACCATATCTACCTATGGATTGAGTAAGATCCTTCAAGTAAGTTGTCATTGTTGCCAGCAATAAAAATTGCTCTCTAAATATGTATGATCTATTAGTGTGGAGAAAATAAGCTTTATACGAGCTTGTGATATGGAAGAAATAAAAGCGACAGACTGCATAATAAAGGTCCCTATCACAAGTGGCAATATAAAGTGACGTTATTTTGCATTAAGACTTTGTGCATCCAACCATAAAAGCACATGACAACCTCTGCTTCCCTCTGCGAAGGGCCTATCTTTTATTTTTGTCTTATATCTTATACAAGAGTCATGGTGATCTTCACCTTTCCTTTTTACACTTTATCCTTTGGCAAGCACTATGTGTCGGAAAGATCCTGATATATAAATCGAATTGGATGTGGGTTTTCATAAAGCATTATTGTTGACGTTACCCTTGAGGTAAAAGGTTGGGAGGCAAAACTATAAGCCCCTATCTTTCTCTGTGTCCGATTAAAACTTCATACCCGTAAGTATTGCGTGAGTATTAGCAATTGTGAAACACTAAATGATAGTTGAGTATGTGGACTTGCTGAAAAGCTCTTATATTGACTCTTTCTGATGTTATGATAAATTGCAATCGCTTCAATGACTGAGATTATAGTTTGCTAGTTTTTCAATGAAGTTTCTGATTCATACTTTACATTGTGAATAGATTGTTACTTCAGCATAAGAAATCATATGACAATATATATGGTGTTATTCTAAGAATGATCATGATGCCCTCATGTCCGTATTTTATTTTATCAACACCTCTATCTCTAAACATGTGGACACATTTTTCAATATCGGCTTCCGCTTAAGGACAAGCGAGGTCTAAGCTTGGGGGAGTTAATACGTCCATTTTGCATCATGCTTTTATATCGATATTTATTGCATTATGGGCTGGTATTACACATTATGTCATAATACGTATGCCTTTTCTCTCTTATTTTACAAGGTTTACATGAAGAGGGAGAATGCCGGCAGCTGGAATCCTGGGCTGGAAAAGGAGCAAATATTAGAGACCTATTTTCCACAACTCCAAAAGTCCTGAAACTCCACGAAAGTCAGTTTTGGAATATATTAAAAATATTGAGCGAAGAAAGCACCAGAGGGGGGCCACCCACTGTCGACGAGGGTGGAGGGCGTGCCCCCTGCCTCGTGGGCCACCTAGAAGCCCCCCGATGTCCATCTTCTTGTATAAGGTGTATTTTGCCCTGGAAAAAATCATAAGGAAGCTTTCAGGACGAAGCGTTGCCGTCTCGAGGCGAAACCTTGGCGGAACCAATCTAGGGCTCCGTCGGAGCTGTTCTACCGGGGAAACATCCCTCTCGGAGGGGGAAATCATCACCATCGATCCTCTCATCGGGAGGGGGTCGATCTCCATCAACATCTTCACCAGCACCATCTCCTCTTGATACGTCCATTTTGCATCATGCTTTTATATCGATATTTATTGCATTATGGGTTGTTATTACACATTATGTCACAATACTTATGCCTATTCTCTCTTATTTTACAAGGTTTACATAAAGAGGGAGAATGCCGGCAATTGGGATTCTGGGCTGGAAAAGGAGCAAATATTAGAGACCTATTCTGCATAGCTCCAAAAGTACTGAAACTTCACAGAAGTTATTTTCAGAATACATAAAAAATACTGAGCGCACGAAGTACCAGAGGGGGGCCACTCACCAGCCACAAGGGTGGGGGCGCCCTACCCCCTGGGCGCGCCCCTACCTCGTGGGCCCCCTGGTGGCCCTCCGATGCCCATCTTCTGCTATATGGAGTCTTTCATGGAGAAAAAAAATCATAAGCAAGCTTTTGGGACGAGACTCCACCGCCATGAGGCGGAACCTTGGCGGAATCAATCTAGGGCTCCGACGGAGCTGTTCTGCCGGGGACACTTCCCTCCGGGAGGGGGAAATCATCACCATCATCATCACCAACGATCCTCTCATCGGGAGGGGGTCAATCTCCATCAACATCTTCACCAGCACCATCTCCTATCAAACCCTAGTTCATCTGTTGTATCCAATTCTTGTCTCTAAGTCTGGGATTGGTACCTATGGGTTGTTAGTAGTGTTGATTACTCCTTGTAGTTGATGCTAGTTGGTTTACTTGGTGGAAGATCATATGTTCAGATCCTATATGCACATTAATACCCCTCTGATTATGAACATGAATATGCTTTGTGAGTAGTTACATTTGTTCCTGAGGACATGGGAGAAGTCTTGCTATTAGTAGTCATGTGAATTTGGTATTCGTTCGATATTTTGATGAGATGTATGTTATCTCTCCTCTAGTGGTGTTATGTGAACATCGACTAGATGACACTTCACCATTATTTGGGCCTAGAGGAATGCATTGGGAAGTAATAAGTAGATGATGGGTTGCTAGAGTGGCAGAAGCTTAAACCCTAGTTTATGCGTTGCTTCGTAAGGGGCTGATTTGGATCCATATGTTTCATGTTATGGTTAGGTTTACCTTAATACTTTTGTTGTAGTTGCGGATGCTTGCAATAGAGGTTAATCATAAGTGGGATGCTTGTCCAAGGACAGTACCCAAGCACCGGTCCACCCACATATCAGATTATCAAAGTACAGAACGCGAATCATATGAACGTGATGAAAACTAGCTTGACGATAATTCCCATGTGTCCTCGGGAGCGCTTTCTTCTATATAAGAGTTTGTCCAGGCTTGTCTTTTGCTACAAAAAGGATTGGGCCACCTTGCTGCACTTTATTTACTTTTGTTACTTGTTGCTCATCACAAATTATCTTATCACAAAACTATCTATTACCTATAATTTCAGTGCTTGCAGAGAATACCTTGCTGAAAACCGCTTATCATTTCCTTCTGCTCCTCGTTGGGTTCGACACTCTTACTTATCTAAAGGACTACGATAGATCCCCTATACTTGTGGGTCATCAAGACTATTTTCTGGCGCCGTTGTCCGGGAGTGAAGCGCCTTTGGTAGGTGGAATTTGGTAAGGAAAAATTTATATAGTGTGCCGAAATTTACTGTCACTTGTTACTATGGAAAGTAATCCTCTGAGGGGCTTGTTCAGGGATCTTCACCTCGACCAGTAGAGCAAAGAGTTGCTCCTCAACCTACTGAACCTACTAAAAATGAAAATGTCTACTTTGAAATTCCTTCGGGTATGATAGAAAAACTGCTAGCTAATCCTTTTCAAGAGATGGAACATTACATCCTGATGAGCACCTAATATATGTGGCTGAAGTTTGTGGATTATTTAAGCTTGCAGGTATGCCCGATGATGTTATCAAGAAGAAGGTCTTCCCTTTATCTTTGGAGGGAGATGCATTGACATGGTATAGGCTATGTGATGATATGGGATCATGGAACTACAAACGATTGAAATTGGAATTTCATCAGAAGTTTTATCCTATGCATCTTGTTCATCATGATCGTAATTATATATATAATTTTTGGCCTCACGAAGGAGAAAGCATTGCTCAAGCTTGGGGGAGGATTAAATCAATGTTATATTCATGCCCCAATCATGAGCTCTCAAGAGAAATGATTATCCAAAAAATTTATGCTCGGCTTTCTGATAACAATCGCACCATGCTCGATACTTCTTGTGCTGGCTCTTTTATGATGATGACTATTGAATTCAAATGGGATTTAGTGGAAATAATTAAACGCAACTCTGAAAATTGGGATCTCGACGAAGGTAAGGAGTCAGGTATGACACCTAAGTTTGATTGTGTTAAATCTTTTATGGATACCGATGTTTTCCGTAAATTTAGCACTAAATATGGACTTGACTCTGAGATAGTAGCTTCTTTCTGTGAATCTTTTGCTACTCATGTTGATCTCCCTAAGGAGAAGTGGTTTAAATATCATCCTCCCAGAGAAGTAAAAGTAGTTGCACCTACTAAAGTTGAAGAAAAGACTATCACTTATAATGATCCTATTGTTCCTACTGCTTATGTTGAGAAACCACCTTTTCCTGTTAGGATAAAAGATCATGCTAAAGCTTCAACTGTGGTTCGTAAAAGCAATATTAGAACCTATACACCTCCTGAGCAAGTTAAAGTTGAACCTAATATTGCTATTGTTAAGGATCTCTTGGCTGATAATATTGATGGGCATGTTATTTATTTCTATGATGAAACTACTAGAATTGCTAAACCTTGTGCTAAAGATAAACATAGACATGTGGTAGGCATGCCTGTTATTTCTGTTAAAATAGGAGATTATTGTTATCATGGCTTGTGTGATTTGGGTGCTAGTGCTAGTGCAATACCTATTGATTTATACAGAGAAATTATGCATGATATTGCACCTGTTGAGTTAGAAGATATTGATGTCACAATTAAACTTGCCAATAGAGATACTATTTCACCAATTGGGATTGTTAGAGATGTCGAAGTATTGTGTGGGAAAACTAAATATCCTGCTGATTTTCTTGTTCTTGGTTCCCCACAAGATAGCTTTTGTCCCATTATATTTGGTAGACCCTTCTTAAACACTGTTAATGCTAGGACAGACTGCAAAAAGGATGTTGTTACTATTGGTTTAGGTGATATGTCTCATGAGTTCAACTTCTCTAAATTTCGTAGACAACACCGTGAAGTGGAATTACCTAGTAAAGATGAAATTGTTGGTCTTTCTTATATTGCCATACCTCCCAGTGATCCTTTAGAACAATATTTGCTAGACCATGAAAATGATATGTTTATGAATGAAAGAAGGGAAATAGATGAAGTGTTCTTTAAATAGGGACCTATTCTGAAACACAACTTGCCTGTTGAAATCTTAGGGGATCCTCCTCCACCCAAGGGTGATCCCGTGTTTGAGCTTAAACCATTGCCTGATACTCTTAAATATGCTTATCTTGATGAAAAGAAGATATATCATGTTATTATTAGTGCTAACCTTTCAGAGAAGGAGGAAGAAAAATCATTGAAAACTCTAAAGAAGCACCATGCTCCTATTGGATATACTCTTGATGATCTTAAGGGCATTAGTCCCACTCTATGTCAACACAAAATAAATTTGGAAAAGGATGCCAAACCAGTTATTGATCACCAACGATGATTGAATCCTAAGATGAAAGAAGTGGTAAGAAAATAAATACTAAAGCTCCTTGAGGCAGGTATAATTTATCCCATTGCTGATAGTCAGTGGGTAAGCCTTGTCCATTGTGTTCCTAAGAAGGGAGGTATTACTGTCATACCTAATGATAAAGATGAGTTGATTCCGCAAAGAATTATTACAGGTTATAGGATGGTAATTGATTTCCGCAAATTAAATAAGGCTACTAAAAAGGATCATTACCCCTTACCTTTCATTGATCAAATGCTAGAAATATTATCCAAACATCCACATTTTTGCTTTCTAGATGGTTATTCTGGTTTTTCTCAAATACCTGTATCAGCTGATGATCCATCTAAGACCACTTTTACTTGCCCTTTCGGTACTTTTGCTTATAGACGTATGCCTTTTGGTTTATGTAATGCACCTACTACCTTTCAAAGATGCATGATGGCTATATTTTCTGATTTTTGTGAAAAGATATGTGAGGTATTCATGGATGATTTCTCCGTTTATGGATCCTCTTTTGATGATTGCTTAAGAAACCTTGATCAAGTTTTGCAGAGATGTGAAGAAACTAACCTTATCTTGAATTGGGAGAAATGCCACTTTATGGTTAATGAAGGTATTGTCTTGGGGCACAAAATTTCTGAAAGAGGCATTGAAGTTGATAAAGCTAAAGTTGATGCTATTGAAAAGATGTCGTGTCCCAAGGACATCAAAGGTATAAGAAGTTTCTTGGTCATGCCGGTTTTATAGGAGGTTCATTAAGGACTTCTCAAAAATTTCTCAGCCTCTAACTAATTTATTACAAAAAGATATACCGTTCATCTTTGATAATGATTGTGTAGAGGCATTTGAAATACTTAAGAAAGCACTGATCTCTACACCTATTGTTCAGCCACCTGATTGGAATTTACCTTTTGAAATTATGTGTGATGCTAGTGATTATGCTGTGGGTGTTGTTCTCGGGCAAAGAGTTGATAAGAAATTAAATGTTATTCAATATGCTATTAAAACACTAGACAATGCCTAGAGAAATTATGCTACTACTGAAAAAGAATTCTTAGCAGTTGTATTTGCTTGTGATAAGTTCAGACCTTATATTGTTGATTCTAAAGTAACTATTCACACTGATCATGCTGCTATTAAATATCTTATGGAAAATAAAGATGCTAAACCTAGACTTATTAGATGGGTTCTCTTGCTACAAGAATTTGATTTGCATATTATTGATAGAAAGGGAGCTGAGAACCCCGTTGCAGATAACTTGTCTACGTTAGAAAATGTTCTTGGTGACCCACTACCTATTGATGATAGCTTTCCTGGTGAAAAATTAAATGTCATAAATGTTTCTCATACTGCTCCATGGTATGCTGATTATGCGAATTACATTGTTAATAAATTTATACCACCTAGTTTCACATACCAGCAAAAGAAAAAGTTTTTCTATGATTTACGACATTACTCTTGGGATGACCCACATCTTTATAAAGAAGGAGTAGATGGTGTTATTAGGCGTTGTGTACCTGAGCATGAACAGGAACAGATCCTACACAAGTGTCACTCCGAAGCTTATGCAGGACACCACGCTGGAGATAGAACTGCACATAAGGTATTGCAATCCGGTTTTTATTGGCCTACTCTCTTCAAGGATGCCCATAAGTTTGTTGTATCTTGTGATGAATGTCAGAATTGGTAATATTAGTAGACGTCAATAAATGCCTATGAATTATTCACTTGTTATTGAACCATTTGATGTTTGAGGCTTTGATTGTATGGGACCGTTTCCTGCCTCTAATGGATACACACATATTTTAGTTGTTGTTGATTACGTTACTAAGTGGGTAGAAGCTATTCCAACTAGTAGTGATGATCATAACACCTCTATTAAGATGCTTAAAGAAGTTATTTTTCTGAGGTTTGGAGTCCATAGATATTTAATGACTGATGGTGGTTCACATTTTATTCATGGCGCTTTCCGTAAAATGCTTGCTAAGTATGATGTTAATCATAGAATTGCATCTCGTTATCACCCACAGTCTAGTGGTCAAGCAGAATTGAGTAATAGAGAACTCAAATTAATTTTGCAAAAGACTGTTAATAGATCTAGAAAGAATTGGTCCAAGAAACTTGATGATGCATTATGGGCCTATAGAACTGCATATAAAAATCCTATGGGTATGTCTCCGTATAAAATGGTTTATGGAAAAGCATGTCACTTACCTCTCGAACTAGAACATAAGGCTTATTGGGCTATTAAAGAGCTCAATTATGATTTCAAACTTGTCGGTGAGAAGAGGTTATTTGACATTAGCTCACTTGATGAATGGAGAACCCAAGCCTATGAGAATGCCAAATTGTTTAAAGAAAAAGTTAAAAGATGGCATGACAAAAGAATACAAAAGCATGAGTTTAATGTAGGTGATTATGTATTGCTATACAACTCTCATTTAAGAATTTTTGCAGGAAAACTTCTCTCTAAATGGGAAGGTCCTTACGTTATCGAGGAGGTCTATCGTCCCGGTGCCATAAAAATCAACAACTTCAAAGGCACAAATCCGAAGGGGGTGAACGGTCAAAGAACCAAACATTATATCTCAGGTAATGCTATAAATGTTGAAACCAATGTTATTGAAACCGTAACCCCGGAGGAATACATAAGGGACACTTTCCGGAACATTTCAGACTCCGAAAAGGAATAGGTACGTGGTACGGTAAGTAAACCGACTCCAAAATAGTTCTAATGGCAATTTTACTCCGTTTTGGAATATTTAGAAAAAATAGAAAAATAAGAAGCAGTCCGGGAAGGACACGAGGGTGGAGGGCGCGTCCCCTGCCTCGTGGGCACCTCGTGTGCTCTCCGGACTCTGTTTTCTTGCACGTTACGTATTTTGGTTGGTAAAAATTCATTCTATAATCTCCTGGAGGTTTTGACTCCTGTATCACGCAAATATCTCTTGTCTTTGTTTCGAGCTATTTTTGACAGATCTAGGTCGTCATGTCATCTTCAAGTGCCCCCAAGGACAAGTTCTTCGAGAAGTTCATCAACCCCTACCTTGCGGAGGTGCTGCAACACCCTCAAACCATTGAGATGCGTGAGGGGTTGTTGGACATCCGCGATGTTGAGGGACCAAGGAAGACCGGAAGCACGGAGGCAAGGCTCGAGGCATTGGAGCAACAAGTTTTCAAGTGTCAGGAGATGGTGGAGCGTGGACTCGACTCCAACCACATTATGATCACGGAGTTCACCAACAACCACAAGATGGACATCAAGGACATTGGGGAGGCCATCTTCAAGCTTCATGAGAAAAACGAGCACCTCCAAGCCCAGATCTATGACCTGCAAAATCAAAAATGTGAGTATGAATATAGATTCAAAATGATGAGTTTAAGTTCAGATTTGAGGACTCAGGAGACTCGATCATCCTTCTATTATGGTGAGCCTATGCCTTGGAAGAGTGACGACAAGCCTACATCATCAACAACTCCAACTCCTTCACCGGCAAAAGAGATATAATCACATGGGTACGGGCACTCCCCTTGGCAACTGCCAAGCTTGGGGGAGGTGCCCCGGTATCGTATCACCATCACTTTTATCTTTACCATTTTTATTAGTTTGATCCTTTTGATAATATTTTGATCTAGTAGAATAAAGTTTTAGTATGATCTAGTTGTGAGTTTTGCTTTATGATCTTCCTATGTAATCGAGTCCATGAGCTATATATAATAAAGTTTAGTGTTGAGTCAAGGGCTTGATTATTTTGCTATGATCTTGAGTGAATAAAAGAAAATAGAAAGAATAAAAAAGAATAGAAGAGATCATATGGATCTTATGGAGAGTAATGAGCCCACATATAAAGAGTATGATGAATAAAAGTTGTTGAGAGTTGATAAACATAGTTTTGGTCATCGTTGAAATTAATAGGAAGTAATAAAGAAAGAGAGGTCTTCACATATAAATATACTATCTTGGACATCTTTTATGATTGTGAGCACTCATTAAAATATGACATGCTAATGAGTTGATGTTGGACAAGGAAGACAACGTAATGGGTTATGTTTTCTTACATCTGAGATAAATTATATTGTCATGGATCATCCAACATGATTGAGCTTGCCTTTCTCCTCATGCTAGCCAAATTCTTTGCACCAAGTAGAGATACTACTCGTGCTTCCAAATATCCCTAAACCCAGTTTTGCCATGAGAGTCCACCATATCTACCTATGGATTGAGTAAGATCCTTCAAGTAAGTTGTCATCGGTGCAAGCAATAAAAATTGCTCTCTAAATATGTATGACTTATTAGTGTGGGAGAAAATAAGCTTTATACGATCTTGTGATATGGAAGAAATAAAAGCGACTGACTGCATAATAAAGGTCCATATCACAAGTGGCAATATAAAGTGACGTTCTTTCGCATTAAGATTTTGTGCATCCAACCATAAAAGCGCATGACAACCTCTGCTTCCCTCCACGAAGGGCCTATCTTTTACTTTTATCTCCTACCTTACATAAGAGTCATGGTGATCCTCACCTTTCCTTTTTACATTTTATCTTTTGGCAATCATAATATGTTGGAAAGATCCTGGTATATATGGCTAATTGGATGTGAGTTTTCATGAACTATTATTGTTGACATTACCCTTGAGGTAAAACATTGGGAGGCAAAACTATAAGCCCCTATCTTTCTCTGTGTCCAATTAAAACTCCATACCCATAAGTATTGCATGAGTGTTAGCAATTGTGAAAGACTATAAGATGGTTGAGTATGTAGACTTGTTGAAAAGCTCTTATATTGACTCTTACCTATGTTATGATAAATTGTAATTGCCTCGGTGACTGAGATTAGAGTTTGTTGGTTCTCAATGAAGTTTATGATTCATACTTGAAATTGTGATTGAATTGTTACTTTAGCATAAGAGATCATATGACAATAATTATATAAGTTGCTGTTCTAAGAATGATTATGATGCCCTCATGTCCGTATTGTATTTTTATCGACACCTCTATCTGTAAACATGTGGACATATTTTTCGATTTCGGCTTTCGCTTGAGGACAAGCGAGGTCTAAGCTTGGGGGAGTTGATATGTCCATTTTGCACCATGCTTTTATATCGATATTTATTGCATTATGGGCTAATATTACACATTATGTCACAATACTTATGCCTATTCTCTCTTATTGTACAAGGTTTACATAAAGAGGGAGAATGCCGGCAGCTGGGATTCTGGGCTAGAAAAGGAGCAAATATTAGAGACCTATTCTGCACAGCTCCAAAAGTCCCGAAACTTCATGGAAGTTATTTTCAGAATATATAAAAAATACTGAGCGCAAGAAGTACCAGAGGGGGGGCACTCACCAGCCACGAGGGTGGGGGGCGCGCCCCTGCCTCGTGGGCCCCTTGGTGGCCCTCCGATGCCCATCTTCTGCTATATGGAGTCTTTCTGGAGAAAAAATCATAAGCAAGCTTTCGGGACGAGACTACGCCGCCACGGGGCGGAACCAATCTAGGGCTCCGGGGAGCTATTCTGCCGGGGACACTTCCCTCCGGGAGGGGGAAATCATCACCATCGTCATCACCAACGATCCTCTCATCGGGAGGGGGTCAATCTCCGTCAACATCTTCACCAGCACCATCTCCTCTCAAACCCTAGTTCATCTCTTGTATCCAATTCTTGTCTCTAAGTCTGGGATTGGTACCTGTGGGTTGCTAGTAGTGTTGATTACTCCTTGTAGTTGATGCTAGTTGGTTTACTTGGTGGAAGATCATATGTTCAGATCCTATATGCACATTAATACCCCTATGATTATGAACATGAATATGCTTTGTGAGTAGTTACGTTTGTTCCTGAGGACATGGGAGAATCTTGCTCTTAGTAGTCATGTGAATTTGGTATTCGTTCGATATTTTGATGAGATGTATGTTGTCTCTCCTCTAGTGGTGTTATGTGAACGTCGACTACATGACACTTCACCATTATTTGGGCCTAGAGGAATGCATTGGGAAGTAATAAGTAGATGATGGGTTGCTAGAGTGACAGAAGCTTAAACCCTAGTTTATGCGTTGCTTCGTAACGGGCTGATTTGGATCCATATGTTTCATGCTATGGTTAGGTTTACCTTAATACTTTTGTTGTAGTTGCGGATGCTTGCAATAGAGGTTAATCATAAGTGGGATGCTTGTCCAAGTAAGGACGGTACCCAAGCACCGGTCCACCCACATATCAGATTATCAAAGTACCGAACGTGAATCACACTAGTAGAAAAAGGGGCTGTTGTCCCAGTTCGTAAGGGCCTTTAGTCCCGGTTCCTAAACCGGGACTAAAGTGTTGGTACTAATGCCCTGTCCCTTTAGTCCCGGTTCAATCCAGAACCGGGACTGATGGGCCTCCACGTGGCCTGTGCGCGGAGCCCAGGCAGGAGACCCTTTGGTCCCGGTTGGTGGCACCAACCGGGACCAATAGGCATCCACGCGTCAGCATTTCTGTAGTTGGGGTTTTTGTTTTTTTTAAAGGGGGGGTTTGGGGGTTTTGGGGGGTTAATTTAGGTGTTTCATATATTGTGTTAGCTAGCTATAATTAATAGAGTGAAGTGTCCTCTCTTATGCCCGTGCTTGGTCGACGCTACGTACTATACATACGTATAGAGAGGACTAGACACGCTAGCTAGCTAGTAAGCAAACGAAGGAAACAGAAGATCGTCATGAACATATATGCATACAGAGAGAAGTGATATCGACCACCTCTCCTTCTCCGAGAGATTGGTTGAACAACAAGTTCTCGTATATCTATCCGACACTATCGGCTACATCTATACAATAATTATCTCTTACAAATATAATCATACGGACTCATGGTCCACATAGTATTCTCCGTCTTCAGCGATCATGTGGTCAAGAAAGAATGCCGCCAATTCCTCTTGAATTGCTCGCATGCGAGCTGGTGCTAGGAGTTCATCCCGCTTCCGAAACATCTAATTTGAAGAAGGGGGTCAATACATATATATATATATATGAACGAATGAAACTCAACACAAATGATGGTAATAAAATAAAATTGTGAATGTTGTTATTTACGTACTTCATATTGTTCGTCAGAGTACCCGCCCCGCTCACAGGTCGTGTGGCGGATGGACTCGCAGACGTAGTATCCACAGAAATCATTCCCTTGTTCCTGCCACAACCACTTTATAGGAAATAGAGGTCAATCAAACTGATAAACAAGAATGCTAAATGGTATTGATGAAAATAGTGCTTGAATCACTAGGAGATGCGCGGAACATGCTACTATAGTACTTACTTTCGGGTGTCTAAATTCCAGCTCCTTCGGCAGTCCCGGAACTTTTCTGGTGAATTTTCTCCAAACCCTGCCGGACAAACAAAACAATTACTTGATATCAAGAAATGAACAAAGTTACTGATATGGTGGATAATGATCGATTTAACTTACTTCTTGAGGATTTCAGTCATGTCTGCATACTCTTGTGGATCTTTTCATTTAGAGTCCAAGACGGTTACTACTCCCTGCTCAAGCCTAATCTCTAGGAGAATATAGTGGAAACTGCACACGCATGCATAACTCATCAATTACATTACTATAACCTGGACTAATATATAAGGGAAACCAAATATGCACAAGACAGTAACACTCACTTGAAGTTGTAAGGAAAGAGTACTATATCTTTGTTTTCATTTTTTTTGAATGATCGTAGCAAGTTGGCCTCGGTATCTTCGGGACAATGTTCAACCTCAGTTGCATCTATGAGATATGTGTTAACGAACCCAATATCACCGATTTGTCTTTTCTTCAATTCGGCGATCTTCAATCTGCATAATATAGTGAGGATAATTATAAATACATGCAATGAAAGAGATGAGCTATATAGAGAAACTTAATGACAGAAGTAGTAGTACTTACAGACAGTAGCAGGTGATCGTTGTTTTATCGAGGGCCAATTGATTGAAAAACTGATAGAACTCCTCAAATGGAATAGGCAACAGTTCAATTCCAACGAGGTCATGCTCCGGTTTAACTCTTGCATACAAAGTACTCCTCCCCCCAGACTCTCTGCAGATTTTCAAGTACCAATCATGTAATCTTTGCATCATAGTTGTTAAAGATTTTTCATCTTTGACGAGAGGCTTCCCGTACTCGTATCTGTGTATCTGCACCTCCATGGGATCATAATGTACATTGTCGGGCAGGTAATCATCAACATTGCCATAACCGGGCACCATCCTCGGATCGACGATGTCGCTAGGCACCTTGAGCGGGGGGCACGATTGCTTCACTTGTTCGCCGAGCTGGGCAATTTGTTTCCCAGCTGCTCATCGTTCTTTCAGCCTTTGATCACTGACTGTACTTCCTGACCGCTCCTCTTCGGCCCATGTCTTTGCAATAATGCGTTCATAGTTGCCTTTTGGCGGAGACTTGGGTGGTTTTGCCAGGGCAGCCAGAGTGCGCTTCACTTTCACCGGATCTACCTTCTCCTCCGGAGGTGGATGTCTCTTTGCTTTCAACCCTTGAAACCAGTCATCCACTTCGGTTCGCGCGATCTTCGCGTTCTCCTCCGGGGTCCTCTCGTATGGTAACTTCTGTGGACTCTTCAGAGAAGGACCGAATCTGTATGTCCTCCCGCCTCTGGTTGTACTGCTAGACGTCGGCTGAGCAGATGAAGCGGTTGTCTTCTTTACTTGCTTACGAGGCGGAGGAGAAGGACTACGACGCACCGGAGCAACTGCCGGAGCGGCGGCGGGTCTCTTCTGCCCTTGCTGGCGAGGCGGAGAAGGAGGAGGCTGCTGGCTGCTCGGGCGCGCCAGCGCAGGCGGAGTGCCGCCACGCGCCGGAGAAGGAGCCGACCGAGGGCCCTGATCGTCACTCGCCAGAGGAGGAGGCGGTGGAGGAGGCGGAGTGCCCTGACTCGCCGGAGGAGGAGGAGGAGGAGGCAGAGGCGTCCAGTTCGGAAGGTTGATGAGCTCCTTCCGCCATAGGCATGGAGTATTCAGAGCAGACCCCAGCCAAGTCTCCCCTTCACCGGTAGGGTGGTCAAGCTGGAGGTCCTCAAATCCCTCCATTATTTCATCCACCATCACCCTAGCATATCCTTCTAGAATCGGCCGGCAGTGAAAAGTTGCGCCGGGTTCAGTAGGATAAACAGAGCCAACAGTCGCCTTGACCTTCAAATTCATCCATTGCATCATAAGGTGGCAATTTTGAGACTCCGTGATAGCATCCACGAGATAGCTGGCAGGAGCCATCAAGGCATGCTCCGGCTGAAGCAGCTCGGTGGAAGCCACGCTGCTTCTGCGCTGAGATGGCGGGGTAGCTTCGGGGGAAGCTTCGGCAGTACGTTTGCTGCGATTTACTTCTCGTTCCTCTATTGCGTCTACCCTTGCTTGCAGCGCCTGCATTTGGGTCTGCTACACTTTTTTCCTCCTCTCATGGGATTTGTAACCGCCTGCGTCCGGAAACCCAACCTTCCACGGAATGGAGCCTAGCGTGCCTCGTGTCCGTCCAGGGTGCTCAGGATTCCCGAGGGCCATTGTGAGCTCGTCATTCTCTCTGTCTGGAAAGAACTTCCCTTGCTGTGCTGTTTCGATATACTGCTTAAGCTTCCTGACTGGTATGTCCATTTGATCGTTTGTCCAAATGCACTTCCCTGTTACAGGGTCCAAGGTTCCGCCAGCCCCGAAGAACCAAGTCCGGCAACGGTCTGGCCAGCTAATTGTCTCTGGCTCGATCCCTTTAT
The DNA here is from genome assembly GCF_018294505.1 of Triticum aestivum. Lineage (NCBI taxonomy): Eukaryota > Viridiplantae > Streptophyta > Magnoliopsida > Poales > Poaceae > Triticum > Triticum aestivum. The sequence continues at coordinate 681,366,207 of NC_057800.1, read as the reverse complement.
CAACCAGATCATTCTCAGTCTTGGCCCACTTAGGCCGGGCTACAAGGTAGCCACCTAACCCCATGCGATGGAGAAGCTTCTTCTTCGCAGCATTTTGCTTGTTTGTCGCCGACATCTTCTTACTCTTTTCCGATGTCTTGTGGGCCACAAATGCGGGCCAGTGATCTCTGATCTTCTCATATCTGCCCTTGAATTCTTGTGTCTCATTATTTTCGACAAACTTATTCAGCTCTTTCTTCCACCTCCTGAATAGTTGTGCCATCCTCTTAAGAGCAAAAGACTTGATTAATTGCTCTTTAACTGGGTTCTCTGGATTATCCTCTGGCGGTAGGGTGAAATTTGACTTCAGCTCAGTCCAAAGATCATTTTTCTGCATATCATTGACATAATACACCTCAGGGTCTTCTGTAGCCGGCTTAAACCATTGTTGGATGCTTATCGGGATCTTGTCCCTAACCAGAACCCCGCACTGAGCAATAAATGCGTTCTTTGTTCAGATGGGTTCAATCGGTTGTCCGTCGGGCGCGATTGCTATAATCTCAAACTTTTCATCCGAGCTCAACTTTTTCTTCGGGCCTCGTCTCTTTACCGAAGTTGTGCTTGATCCGGAGGGCTAGAAAAAAGAACAAAGACTTCATTAATATGTGTACATACCAAAACAATGAATGCATCAATCAGCTAGTCAGCACAGGCTTAACTAATATATATACATGGCCGGACTCGGTTCGGTCACCGGAGCCGTCATCACGGTCTCCTTCTTGCACCGGCATTGGGTCACCGGAGCCATCCTCATGTTCTTCTTCTTGCACCGGCATTAGGTCACCGTAGCCAGCTTCTTTACCCTCTCCTTCCAGACCATCGGTGTCGTTGAGAAACAACGAGACGGCATCACTTCCTTCTGCGATTATGTCCCTCAACAACGCTTCTTTTGCTTCGTCTCGGGCGGTGTCCATAGTTTCTACAAATATTTACAACATGGCAATTATTATTCAAACATGATAGATGGATATATTAGTGCCAAACGTAGAACTAGCTACCTAATCATAGTAAGGAATCATATATATTAATTAGTGGCCTTGACGCTGCTTCTCTAGGGTTTGGGGTGGCCTCGACAATGCTTCAAGGGTTTGGGGTGGCCTCGAGAATGCTTCAAGGAGGGGGTAATATCGACCCCCCCCCACGTGTTGAAGCTATCGGGAGGGGTATATATCGACAACGACGACACTACATCTATATGTCCCTCGACGACCCTCGTTCCCGATAAAAAAAGAGGAAGAAGAAGAAAAAAAAGAGGAGAAGAAAGAATAGAGGAGAAGAATCTCCTCTATTCTTTCTTCTCCTCTTTTTTTTCTTCTTCCTCTTCTTTTTTTATCCTCTTCTTCCCCTCATGTTCGAGAGGATCGCCGAGGGGTCGGGAGGTTGCCTAGTGTCAAAGGATTCAACAAAACCATGTCCTCATCATTAGGCGAAAGTAACAGGTGCATGATGGTATGAAGCTCTCCAAAGTTATTTTGGAACGGAGTCCTAGATAGGATAATTCGCTTTTTGGTACAAAGTTCAGCAAGAACCTTCCAAATATCATTATTTGGAAGGCCTTTACTGAAATTCATACAAAAAGGCAAATTATCCTATCCGGGACACCATTCCAAAATAACTTTGGAGGACTTCGTCATGCCCTGGTTACTTCCGGCTAATGATGAAGCCATGGATTTCTTCAATACTTTGACACTAGGAAACCTCTCTCGACCCCTCGGCGATCCTCGACCCCTCGAACCCTCGACGACCCTGGAACCCTCGACCCCTCGGTGATCCTCTTCTTCCTCTCATGTTCAAGAGGATCGCCGAGGGGTCGGGAGGTTGCCTAGTGTCAAAGGATTCAACAAAACCATGTCTTCATCATTAGGCGAAAGTAACAGGTGCATGATGGTACAAAGCTCTCCAAAGTTATTTTGGAACGGAGTCCTAGATAGGATAATTCGCTTTTTGGTACAAAGTTTAGCAAGAACCTTCCAAATATCGTTATTTGGAAGGCCTTTGCTGAAATTCATACAAAAAGGCAAATTATCCTATCCGGGACACCATTCCAAAATAACTTTGGAGGACTTCGTCATGCCCTAGTTACTTATGGCTAATGATGAAGCCATGGATTTCTTCAATACTTTGACACTAGGAAATCTCTCTCTCGACCCCTCGACGATCCTCGACCCCTCGAACCCTCGACGACCCTGGAACCCTTGGCCCCTCGGCGATCCTCTTCTTCCTCTCATGTTCGAGAGGATCGCCGAGGGGTCGGGAGGTTGCCTAGTGTCAAATGATTCAACAAAACCATGTCTTCATCATTAGGCGAAAGTAACAGGTGCATGATGGTACGAAGCTCTCCAAAGTTATTTTGGAACGGAGTCCTAGATAGGATAATTCGCTTTTTGGTACAAAGTTCAGCAAGAACCTTCCAAATATCGTTATTTGGAAGGCCTTTGCTGAAATTCATACAAAAAGGCAAATTATCCTATCCGGGACACCATTCCAAAATAACTTTGGAGGACTTCGTCATGCCCTGGTTACTTCGGGCTAATGATGAAGCCATGGATTTCTTCAATACTTTGACACTAGGAAACCCTCGATCCTCGACCCCTAGACGACCCTGGAACCCTCGACCCTCGATCCCTCGACCCTATAGAACCCTCGAACCCTCGACCCTGAAACCCTCGACACTTGCCCCCTTAACGACCCTCGACCCACTACCCTAGTTCCCGATCCTCGACCCCTCGGCGATCCTCGACACCCTCGTTCCCGATAAAAATTAAGAAGAAGAATAAGAAGAAGAAGAAAAAAGAGGAGAAGAAGAAAGGAATAGCTAGAGGAGAAGATCAAAGAAAAAAAAGAGGAGAAGAAGAAAGGAATAGTGGAGAAGAAGAAAAAATAGAATATATTCTATTTTCTCTTCTTCTCCACTATTCCTTTCTTCTTCTCCTCTTCTTTTTCTTCTTTTTTCTTCTTCTTATTTATTTCTCCTCTTCTTCCTCTCCTCTTCTTCTTTCGACCCCTCGTCCCTCTCTCGACCCCTCGACGACCCTCGTCCCTGATAACATTTTTTTTCTCCCCTCGACCCCTCTCGACCTCTCGTCCCCCTCTCGACCCCTCATCATCATCTATCACCCCCTCGTTTTCTTTAGCATATATCCATGAACAAAAAAATAATTCATATATAGAAAAAAAATGCTATATGAACATACATACATATGAGCATATACAGAAAGCATATACATAGCCAAATCCATATATAGAGAGCATATACATACATACATACATGCATACATATGAGCATATACATACATACATAGCCAAATCCAAATACATATGAGCATATACATATACACATATGAAATTTTTTATCACACACAGAGAGCAGCGGCGGCGGCGGCGATGGTCAGAGCGACAGGGATCGATGGGAAGGGGGGAGCTCACTGGGGGCGCGACGGGGAGGAGGCCGGGGATGGGGAAGGAGGCCGGTGACGGCGCGAGGGAGGCCGGCGACGCGACGCAGGGCGACGGGGAGGGGGCCGGAGATGGCGCACGCAGCGACGAGGAGGAGGCCAGCGACGGTGCACGCAGCGACGGGGAGAAGGCCTGCGGCGGCGCGGGGCGACGGCGATGGGGAGCAGGCGACGACGGGCTCGGGGCGGCGACGACGACGATGAACGGCCTGGCGGCGTCAGGGGGGAATGGGAGCGGTTGGCGAAATTTTCACAAGTGCTACCTTATATACCCAGAGCAATGGTCCCGGTTCGTGGCATGAACCGGGACGAATGCCTACCTATGGTCCCGGTTGGAGCCACCAACCGGGACCAAAGGTCTCTTTTCAGCAGCCGAAAGGGCGGGAAGCAGAGGCCTTTAGTCTCGGTTGGTGGCTCGAACCGGGACCATAGGGGGGCAATCGTCCCGGTTGGTGCCACGAACCGGTACCAATGCCCCCCCTATGGTCCTGGTTGGTGCCTCCAACCGGGACCAATGGCCTTGTGCTGGCGCTGGCGCGGCCGAAAGTTTAGTCCCACCTCGCTAGCTGAAGGGCGCCGACACTTGTTTATAAGCGCTGGTGTGCCTCCCCATTCGAGCTCCTCTCTTATGCAGGCTTTCGGGCCTAAACTTGCTATTGCCTGTGGGCCTATTGGGCCTTCTGCGGGCCTGAATCCTGGCCCATGTAGGGTTTCTAGTCGTATTCAGGCCGTGGAGGCCCAGTAGGTGGCATTTTTTTGGTTTTTTCTTTTTTATTTCTACATTTTTTTGGTTTTTTATTTTTTTATTTCTACTTAAAACTAAATACTTACAGTTTTTTAGTGATTTCTTTTTGCTTTTAGGTCACAAAAATTATAAACTTTCTGTTAGTGCCATTAGTTTTGAATTTTGAATAGTTTAAATTTGA